>NW_016814816.1:1147191-1229015 GCF_001698545.2 Rhinopithecus bieti | reverse complement strand
AATGGTTTACTTTCAAAACTTTTTTTTATCCTTTTCAAGGGGTTCATTATTTGTGTCCAAAGAAGACAAGGAAAGATCAGGATGTGGACTGAAAAACCAGAGTAGGCTCAGAAGATTCAAAAGTTCGAATCAGGAAGTATTGTTTTTCCTGATATTTTGGCAGATGTAACAGCACCAGAACCAGAACACAGGCAATGTGAAGGAGATTGCAGCAGGAGCAAAGAAAGGAAGGGAGAGAAGAAGATGGAATCTTACTGGAGAGTGAGTTGCTTGTTGGGAGAAGGGAGAATAACCTGGAATTCATTCAAGTAGCTCCACTGAGGCCAATTCGTTATCAGTTCAATTCCCTTTGGAACTAGTTCACAAGGGCTACCATAAAAAAACACACAGACTGGTGGCTTACCCAACAGGAATGTATTTTTTTCACAGTTCTGGAGGCTGGGAGTCCAAGACCAAGGCGCTAGCAGGATTGGTTTTGTTTCCTCTGAGGCTTCTTTCTTTGGCTGGCAGATGGCTATCCTCTTGCTCCCTCCTCATATGATCATCCCTCTATGCACGTGTGCCCTGGCATCTCTCCTCCTTAAAAGGACACACGTCATATTGAATTAGGGCCCAACCTAATAGCCTTGGTTTAACTTAATCACCTTTCTGAAGACCCTGTACTCAAATACAATCACATGAATTAGCCCCTAGCCATGTGACCTCATTTTATCTTAATTACCTCTTTAAAGACAGTATCTTTAAATGTGGTTACATTCTGAGGTGCTGGGGGTTGAGACTGCAACCATTTATGAATTTTGGAGGGACACAGTTCACCCCATAACACCTTCCAAATGTTATTATTTTTAAACTTGAAAACAGGTGATGTATCTGTGGTAGACAGATGTTGACTGTTTCCTAAGCCTTAAAAGGAGATGAAAGTTAGCTCACTTGGGATATTCAAGGTACTGAAAACTGTAAGGGCCCAACTTTATTTTTGTTTGAACTGTTTTTTAAATTTGTTAGTGAAAATTTCATATATGCACAAAGTAGACAGAATAGTACAGTAAGCCCCGTTATGTTCATCCACCAGATTCAATAATTGTCACGGCTTTGATCCTCTTGCTTAATCCATTTTCTCTCTTTCTCTCTCTCTCTCTTGCTGAAGTGTTTTAAAGTCAAATTTGGGTATTGTGTCATCTTACCTTGCATCTCTTAAATAAAGGTACTTATGTATGCATCTTTTAAGATATTAACACTCTGTTACATAACCATGATGCCATCATCATGCCTATCAAAGTTGACAATAATTTCTTGCTTGTTTTATTCCCAATTCAAATTTCCCTCCTCTCAAAACAAAATATGTATATACATATATGTATATAGCTGATAACGTGAAACAAGATCCAAACAAGATTATTATTACGTTTAGTTGTTAGTAGACTATTTATTTTGGGGAAAAAAACATTGTTTCATTCCAGAGAGTGCATCATTTAGAACATCCTATAAGGCTATTTACTTTTACTTGGAAATGGCCCTAAATACCAGAAACAAACTCTCCATCTGATGCAGTGGGTCTGGATGGAGTTGCTTCTCCCATAATGTCTGGGATGCTGTCTGTTTGCCTGGATAGTGGTCAGCCTCACTAAACAGGAAATTACACTTGCTTTCTGTTTAAATAATATCTTGGTTTCTATAAGTAGTCATTATATTCGATTCTATAAGATTTCATTGTATTTTAGATAACATTTCTCATGGAAAACACAGAAGCAGCAGACATCTTTAGATATTCTGGTTGCTTCAAGGTTATCCGCGTATAACCTGGAATTCAGCTGCCTCCCTACCCCCACCTTTGGGATAACAAGATAAACTTGATTCAAAGCCAATTCCACCACCCATTAACGTCCAAAATTCTTGCTGCAGTTTCTGCAACTGCCCAGGGCCAGTATCCTTATGGGGTCCTCCTCTCTGATGCTTGCAATCATGGATGCTACTTCTATTTCATCTACAGCAGCCAGACACAAACCGTAGCTCCTTCAGGGAGTTCCACAAACCTCCATTCACACCCAGCATTTTGTGAGCTTTGTCACTTTGTTTAAGAATGTGGGGGCAGGACCATGTAGAGTGGCTCACCTCACACAGAGTACAGGATTTTACTCTTGCTGGTCTCTCTCTTGCCGCCCCTCATCCCCATTTCCCCTCACTCTCTTTTCTTTCCTCTCCCTCTAATAAATGTGACAAATTCCTCTCCTTAGCTCATGCAGAGCAGTTTAATAATAACTTTTTAAACTTGAATATACTCTTGGGTCTCACCCTCCACCCCAAATGACTTGCTGAAGTATTTTTTTATCCAAATATATTCAGGGCTCTCTTTCAGAGGAATTCTGGTTAATGCAATTTTCTCTACCTCATTTTAAGTATGTAACAGTCAGCCCCTATTTCTGATCCAGCCCCCATAGTCATCCTACACATCTAGAATAGTATGCTGGGGGCATCTCCCTGAATTCCTTCACGTAACAGAGCAGGGACCAGGAATGCTACTTATCTGGTGCAGCCACAGCTGCTCAGAAAACAGCAACAAGGTTGTGCAAAGTGATGCCACCCACACTACAAGACTCTTAAATTTTGTTGAAATACAACACTACCTGGGTGCAAAAGCTTAGCAATTTTCCCATATGCAGCTCTTATTGCCCACAAGGCAAACCTATGGCTAAAGTCGGACTGTTTAAACCTGCCTCTTCCTGACACCCAAGTTTTCTCAACTCGCAGACTGTGTGTCTGCAGCCAAGGAATTCTCCTTTGCCACAGAGGAAAAACATTCCCAAATATTTTTGTCTCATCCAATTCAACAGATCACAAACGACAAATAGGCACACTCTCTTTGAACTTGGCTTCAGGAGTATGTCCATCAATCCAAGCAATCCAGGCTGCCAGAGACTGCAGAATCCATCAACCTAGGACCCAATTCCAGGCTGGTATCTTGAATCTGCTTACAATTCTTTTTATCCCCACTTGAGAAGAGATGACCAGGGTTTTTTGCTGTTGTTGTTTTAGTTTTATTTTCCTTCATGTCCCTCTGTCACTTTCCTTAGCCTCCAGTCCTCTAAAACTTGTACACCCCTCCCCAGGACTCAAATACCAGATGATATTCTATTATTTGACAAAAGTTCTCCAAATGAGTGAAGATATTGACTCTGAGTGTGGGTGCACTCAAACTATGCAATATTTCCAACTCAGCCAAGTGCCTGAACTGTAGAAATACATCTCCTGGAACAGATACATGCACACAATGATTCCTGCAAGATGCCAACATTCTCATCAGAAGCCACAAGGTCACAAATGCCTGATGTTCAGTTCTTGAAGTAAAATAATCATAACATCTTAATTTTTCCTTTCTGAACCACCGAGTCAGCCGTTTTGGTTAGTTTTCAGAACTTTTTGTAAAGAAAATACATCTACTCCCTGACCAAGCATTCCCCAAGTCTGTTTGCAAAAGGGTATTCTAATAGGTACAATATTTGAATGCTACCGCATTTCCACTATACCTGCCTCATTATATTACATGAGTCTATCTGTTCTTTGTTTGGAAATGTGTTTATTGTGGGCCTGGTAATTCTCAAGTGAGAATAGCAGATTTATAAACTGTGCCCCACCTCCTGTCTGCTCTCTCCTAAGGCCACAACCCCAAAAGATCAGTTACTAAAACGTGTTTTGATGTCATCTCTGAAATTCTGCTTTTTAAGAATGTTTTATAACGAAACCTTGGAAATAGCATGCAGAGGTTTCACTCCTGACATACACCAGAAGGTCACATGCTCGAATTCTGCTTAAAGGGACACTAATCATATTCAGTGTGTGAGTAGAGAGGCTTACAGTTGGAGATGACACCATCATTTGCATAGGATGTAAAAATGAAGGACCATTAATTTTATAGCATTAATTGAAGAGCAGAAGTGTTAGACCTCTATAATTATCTTCAGTTAATACATTTCAAAGAGATCTTCACAAATGAGGCTTGTGTGTGTGGATGTGTGAGGGTACAGATACAAAGAGCAAAGCGAAAGCTCCACTTCGTCCCCACTCAAGATGCACAGATCAGCATATGGTTAAGTTAAAAGCTTAACTTAAATCTGAATTGCTTCCTCTGTGTGGAAACAAGACGTGAATTCTAGACTCCCAGGAGGATATTCTGCCCAGAAGCAGGGGTCTGGACTGCTTGCCACATTTCGGAACCACTGAGATAGAGAACGGGAGGAATCTCGGGAAGGTGGGCAGTGTTCCCTCATGTCCTCCCAACACCCCATCCTCCCATCTCTAGCACCCCCAGCAGGACCAGGCACTCCCCTTGGTCCTGATTTTATCCTCCTAGAATGTTCTTCCTACAGTCTAAATTTACTGGTCCTATATTTTGTTCCCACAGGCCAAACTCAGCCAAACAGCTATAGATCCAAGGAGATCATTCTGCAATGTTAGCCACCTCAGTGTTTTGCAGTCCAAGGTCAGCATGGAAAGTAGAATTTCTAACGATTTATATGCTTTTTGAATGGCTTACTAGTTTTATAGCCAAAAGAAAATCAAAGTAGAATAAGGGGAGGTGGGGTATGGTGAAGTTTTTTTGTTTTGTTTTGTTTTCGTGTTTTGTTTGTTTGTTTTGTTTTGTTTTGTTTTGTGTGTGTGTGTGTGTGTGTGTGTGTGTGTGGTGGGGGGTGAGGGGAGGGGTTATATAGGCAAGAAACAACTAGAAAGAGAAGCCAGCTCCATGATTCTGGGCAACACAATGCCAGCGTCAAAAGCAGTGGGTCACAGCCATGATGGTCCATCTTCATTTCTATCTGAGGGGTGAAAGGCAGATATTGGGAATAGAGTCTGGGCAGAGAGTATGTGAAGCCCGAGGTTTAAGATCTACTTGGGAGTTTTGGTAATTATCCTGACATGCAAGACTCCTTGCTTTAAAAAATATGAACTACCTCTGAACCTTAAAGTCACAGATTCTCTCTGGTGTATAAAGTGTATAGGGGGAAAGTTGGGAGCCACCAGTGTAAATCAAGGAAGGCATTAGCTAATGATGCAACATGATGCAGTTACTCTGTTTAAATGCCCCTGTCTCCAGGGGCCCTGGAGGAGTGACAATACCCGTGGGAATTCCAGGTACTACTCCATACAGGTAGAGGAGAAACTTAGCGTAGAGGTCTTTTAAGAAAATGCTGGGGAACATTATCTAACTTTGTGAAAACTTCTCTAGGTGTAAGGGACTTACTCAGGATGGCGAAGGCTTCCTCTAAATTCCTATATATCTCACTGCTCAGTTTGTCTTTCATTTCTTGCTTCATTTACCTAGTTTGGTACTATACTCTTTTCTTTTTACTACCTTCTTAAGGTAGATTTTCTATGCAATACGCTTTACATATTTAAAGTGTACAACTTGAAGTGTTTGCACATATACTTGTACATACATACAGATATAAACACTTGTGAAATCAAGATACCAACAATTTCTATTACCTTCAAAAGTTTTCTTGCATCCATTTGCAATTCTTTCTTCCCTCCACCCTGTCCCCAGTGACTACTGCTCTGTTTTCTGCCCCTGTAGGTTAGCATGCATTTTCTGGAATTCTATATAGACGGACACATTGATGCATGCTCCCCTCTTGTCGGGCTTCTTTCATCCAGCTGTACCACATTCCTTGGCACTCTGCTAGAGATATTTCCCCTCCCAGGCTAGAAATAACCTCGTGTGCCAAGACGATCTGTGATGTGACAAGATATGTATGTTGTAGACAAGGTAAACATTGAGTTTTGTACACAATTTTTTTCTGAGATGTTCAAGGAACTCTGTAATAGGAGACCCACCATATCGGTAATAAAAGGAAGTTTTTTATTTTTTGGAAAATGCACTAATTTGTGTAGCTTTTTCTTCTTCTGAAATCAAAATTCCAGGATTTAAGAGAGTTTTCTTCAAAACAATTGACACACCAGGGTGACTTCATTTCATTACTTCAATAAAGTGGCCCGTCGGCTTTTTGTGTGGAATGTAAACCAAGTTGACACAGATGGGAGTGGCAATGATTTACTTCACACTTATTTTCATGGAGGAACTCGAAATAGCAAGTGCAGGGAATTAGACTCAAAGACCTCTAGGCCCTCCGTCTGCCATGTCTCCATCTCAGAGGCTGAACAACTCACCAAAGGTCACCACGAAAGTCACACATGATGCTGAAGTCTGCTTAGGTGTTTCAGGTAAGACTCCCTCCATTGCAAGTGTCAGACACTTAGCTAAAGATAATGAAAGCCAAAAATAATAACAAATAAACCTAAGAAATTTAGTGGCTGAAGCAACTAAAATTCATTCCTGGGAGGGATAGACTAGACACAGGGGCTTGAACATATCAGCACTCAGACTCCTGCTGGCTCCCAGCTCTGACTTTCTCTATGTTGATTTTATTCTCAGGAAGCTCTCTCTGTTCCAGGCATACATCCCACTGCTTCAAGCACAGGAGTTTCTCAACCCAGTATCTCAACGAAAGACTTAATGCACTGACAGGTTGTGTGACCATCCCCAAAGCAGGAGGATGAAGCGTGCTGGTTGGTCAGCGCCTTGTTGTGTACTCACCCATGGCTGTAGGCAGGGAGGCACAGATAGTCCCACCAACCACATGACTGATGTGAGGAGAATTCCCCCAGTGACAGAGAAACACCATTACAAATAAAGGGGAATGGATGCTAAGCACAGGGCAAAAGGTGCTCACTTGAGTTGTTTTCTTACAGCTTTGTATAAAGTTCCCGCGGCTCCCTTAGAAAACTACAGGGAGTCCTGGAGCATCCCATTGTCTCTATTCACTCTTTCATTCTTCTCTTATGCATGGACATATGACCAGAATTTAAAAGATTATAAGCAAGATTATTCTACACTTCCAAGATTGGGATACCATGATCTTTCACTCAAGGATGTCAAAGATTCTAATCAAAATGAGATAACACTGCAGTGGGAATTTGTATATTAGAGTCCGGGGCACTTGGTTTCCTTAGGACTCACTCACTTCACATGTATAATGGGAATAAATATTTCTCCGCTTTCCAGGTATGGGGATGAGGGTTCAATCAGATACTCTCTGGAAGTCTTGCTTTTCTCTGATTCTGTTCGTGAATTCACATGTGCTGGCAAGTTGATAAAACAGATTACTCAAAATTGAACAATTTCATTCTAATGAAAAGTGGGAGATGGCCACATATGAAGTGGACATTCTACGTGCTTTATACATATTTCATATACTACTGCAGTTTCCCACCTGTGACTTCTGCCATTTCCTAAACAAAGGCTGGAAAGTTTGTTTCTGAAGTTTCCCTGCAATCTAGGGCACAGTTATACGACCAGGACCTAGAATCAAACATACGTTTATGAGATTTAAGTTGAGAAAAGGTAATGTGAAGAAAGTAATGTTGAATAGATTCTACACTGGAGAGAGTGGTGGAGAAGTGGTCATCTTTCAGAAGAAGGGTGTTAAAGGTTCCAGTACAGGCTTCCTGTGCCCGTACCAACCAGGAAAGCTATAATACTGCACTAGCAGCAGAAACAGGAGAGTCTCCACTGGAGCAGGCTTATGGTATCATCTAGATACTGTTTCTGGTTCCATTGGTTCTCTGTCTAATCTTCTGGCTCTCTGTGAACTGCTTAATGTTTAACATATTACAAATCTGCACGTATTAAAGTGGGCTGTGTTGTTTACAACTAAGAACCCCCTTGACCAATACAGAAATTAATCTCAAGAGTGGTTTCAGGCCCCAAATACAAAGAAAAGGGCCTCTAGTGTTGGTTTTCTGGGTAAGAAGGCAGTGAAAAACCCACCAAGTCGTAAAGAATGGATAGTAGTAGAGTATTTTAAATATTCACCTGTGGTTACCTATGAAAGTGAGTCTTGGGAGATACAGTGGCATGAGAAATTCAAGCAATATGAATGACGTGAATAATTCAAGGGTTACTTCTAACTGCACTGGAGAGTTTGAATTCCCTGCTTAGGGCATGGTCAGGGATGGACCACCTAGTGCTATGCTCAACCATCCCTTTCAGGTACATAGCTAAAGCCTGAGTTTGATCCTGATGGAGTTACCAAATTACAATGTCAGTGGAAATTATAGCCTTATCAAGTCTGTTATGTCAGAGTTAGAGCTTTAATATGAAAGAAAGGGACCTTGAGAATTTAAAGTGAGGACATATAAGAAGCTTTCAGTGATTTGGAAAATTCTGAATATTCTTATTTGTCCTAGTCCATTACTAAGAAGGAAGTGAACTTGCAGAATGGTGAAAATATTTATTGAAACCTCAGTAGTTGTTATGCCAGCTGGAAGACAACACCTTATGAGTTTGGTGTTGTGTGTAAGATGTGGTACATTTCTCTGAACCATGCAAAATGTATGCTACTATTTGCTTTTCTATAATCAAAGTGCATGGAATTCAGAACCAAAGGGTGAAGGCAGGAGGGTTACTTCTCAATACTACATCTAATGGCCTTATTCCAAAAGTTTTGCTTTTGATCCCTGTAATTCTCAGCTCTGCCAACTTAAAGATCTTAGTGCCCAGGGGAAGAATAGTTCCACTAGGAACACAGAATGTTTTCATTGAATTAGAAAATAAAACTTCTTCTTGCCAAGAAGAGGCTATTTTGAATTCTTCCTGCTACTGGAAAATTAAGCAATAAAGGAGTTTTCAGTGTTGACTGGGGCAATTGATTCTGATTAATAAGACAAACTAGGGTAGTTTATACCGTTTTATACAAGGAGTATTTCTGGAACCTAGGAGATCCTTCTGGGCACCTTTGTGTATTGTCATGTCCAGTGGTAAAGCTCAGTGGAAGACTACAGTGACTCATACAGGAAGGATCACAAAGATATATTATCCTCCATAAATAAAGATTGTAAGAGTCACCTCATCAGGTAAAGAATCCTAGCCTGCTGACATGCTGGTTGTAAAGGCAAAAAGAGCATGGCGTGTGTATTAGTCCGTTCTCACACTGCTATAAAGAACTACTTAAGACTAGGTAATTTATAAAGGAAAGAGGTTTAATTGACTCACAGTTCCACATGGCTAAGGAGGCCTCAGGAAACTTACAATCACGGTGGAAGGCAAAGGAAAAGCAAGAACCTTCTTCACATGGTGGTAGGAGAGAGAAGTGTCCGTGTAGGAAAAACTACTGTTTATGAAACCACCAGATATCATGAGAATTCACTCACTATCATATGAGAATAGCATGGAGGAAAGTGCCCCCATAGTCCAATCACTTCCCTCCTTTGACACATGTGGATTACAGGTTCCTCCTTCAACATGTGGGGATTACAATTGGAAATGAGGTTTGGGTGGGAACACAAAGCCAAACCATATCAGCATGTGTATTAGTCCATTCTCACACTGCTATAAAGAACTACCTGAGACTGGATAATTTATGAAGAAAAGGAGTTTAATTGACTCACAGTTCCACGGGTGTACAGGAAGCATGGCTGGGAGGACTCAGGAAACTTAAAATCATGGCAGAAGGGCAAAGGGGAAGCAACTGTGTCTTCACATGGCGGCAGAAGAGAGAGAGAGTGAAGGGGGACGTAGCACACACTTTTAAACCATCAGATCTCATGAGAACTCTCTCATGAGAGTGAGAGTTCTGTATCATGAGAACAGCATGAGGGAAATGTGTCCCCATGATCCAATCACCTTCCACCAGGTCCCTCTTTCAGTATTGGGGATTACAATTCGACATGAGATGTGGGTGGGGACACAGAGGTAAACCATATTAGCATAGTTGTAGAGAAAGGATGACATAAAAACCACCATATCCATATGACCACTTGCAGAAACAATAGCATAAATATTTTTCTTCCTTGCTGTGTCTATATACAGACTATTCTTCTCTTTTTTCCTCTTTTCTGCTTCCTTTACAGTTGTATAGGATACATGGGTAGGTACAGGGTGGTAAATAACTTCATTTTAGTGCCTGGATCACAGAACATCAAGATGGCATTGTGGCTGAACTGGAGAAGGTGGACATCCCCTGGGATAAAAAACTGAGGAGGTTTTATCTTGCCTCTCCTTTGAGGAGAGAGCGAGCATATTTCCATTTGTACAATAAATAATTGCATGATGTTAGGCAGAAGCATTTTGTCCTTGTGATTGTAACTGTTGAGAATTTCAGTACGGAAGAAGATTTTTCGGGCTGTTGCACAGCCAAAAGATAAATGTGTGGGTGTGTTTTATGTTGTGGATCACTATTTACCCTTTGAACATCCTTCCAATATTTGGGAGATCTTCTGCTTTCTCAAGGTAGAGGTTAGACACTTGCTTTCTCAGCCTCCAGCACAGCTAGAGTCGAGCCATGGGACCAGATGTGCACCATGAGATTTCCTTTTGAAAGAGAAGGTCACAAAGAAGGTGATGTCATGATGAGTACATTCTCATTAGGTGGCAGAGAGGCATGCAGCTCAGGGGCAGCGTGGTCAGAGGTCCTGGTCATGGTATCCTAGGACAAGCAGGCGGGGAGGCAATGGTATCCGCCCCATGCAGCAGTCTGGCAGTGAAGCTGGAGTGCAGTTTCTATCTTTAGACGCTCCTAGCTTGATTCTATGGCTTCCTAGAAATTCCTTGAGCCACCAAAAATTCTTTACCAAAGTGCCTTGCCTGCTTCAATTAGATTAGCTCGGTTTGTTGTTTGCAATTAATGATATACTCACTGATATTCAGAGAAGCTTTTCCTGCCTATAGCAGCCAGTCCTAAAAAGTATGAAGAAAGAAATCTTTTTGTACAGATGTCGTATCCCAGTTGTTCCTGGCTCAAAACTTGGAATACACATCAGGTAAAGGGAGGTGGTTCAACATACAATCCTTTACACAAAGGGACATTAGCGCAGCTGCGGTTTGCTTAGAAAACTTAAGAGTGGCCCATAAAGGGAAAGCCCATCTGTTTAGGGACACTAAATCTGCTTGTAGTTCACAGGATATCACACACCCAAAGCAGGGACTCTAACTGCGAAGACTAATTCTATAGACAAATTGTATTTACCCCTTATGGCAGCCTAGTGGGATGCATTGCTGTGTGCAGGGGACTGTTTATTGGATTAGTTGGTGGCTGTTATATGTTAACAGGTTTACAAAGTAGTTTTACTAAATCTAAGTTTCATAATAGCACTGAAGAAAATTCTGAAACAGCTTATCCCAAAAGAACACAATGTATTTTCATTGCAAAACTCAAAGAAAGTCCTTTAAAGGTACCTCAAGATTGCTAGCCAAGAAGAACGTTTCACAAGCCAGAATTCTAAGCCTGCTGAATTAAGTTGTTGCCTATCAGGCATTCATAACAATTGTGATTTATTATAGTGTGTGCTGAGAATAAGAACTGGATAGGTGTTGGTAAAGTTGTACCCCTCCCTCAAAACTCATGTCATCCTGGTTTACTGAACTAAAAATGACAAGAATTATCAAAAGGATAGTTTTCTCTCTGACTACTCACACATACCAACTATCTTTCCTTTATAGCCCATTTTAATACAAGTGCCCGACATCCCCCTGCTTTGCTGATACCATATGGTGTTGATGTAGGTTTATTTCGGTGCTGTGTTATCTGGGGAACTGAAAATTGACTGGGGAGTTAAGCAAGCTCTTATCTCCTGCTGGCTTCTTTGCTTGCTTATGCTGCACTTTAAATAAGTCACTCAACCCCTGAGCCTCCGTTTTCCCATTTGGAGAATGGGATCAGTGATGTCTACTTTGCAGGCTCTAGAGAAGCCAAAAAAGGCACGGTTCTGTTGTTTCTTGGGAGGCGAGGAGCTATTGAATGTAAATGCAGTAGGGGTGTTTGTGAGAAGGTAGCAACTGCCTGCAAAAGAAAGATATTGGCTTTCCCTAGACTCATTAGTCAGAGAACTGAAAAGCAAGTACCTCCTTTTTTCACATTCCCCTCCAGAGAATTTCTTGTAATTTCCCTGGTATTAATTGATGGTGGGCACCAAAATTCTGAATTCTCAAAGGAAGAAAGTGCTTCTACTCTCGACATTTCTAATATTCATTTTCATTTGTTTTGTTTGTTTTTTCAGGGGAGGTAAGAAAGAGGGAGTGTGGCTTTTTGGGTTAATTGTGTGGATTACTAGGTGCGTGCATGGAACGGTCAGGCTAAGCTTCACCGGCTTGTTTTCTCTGCAGAGCTTTCCTTGCAGGAGACATTTTGGGCAAGAGATGAAGAACTCATTTCTGAGTCAGGCTCTTCTTCCTGACAAGTTTGCATAGGAGGCATGATGCTATTTGTATTAAAGTGAAGGCTAAATTTCTGTAACAGACCCAACCATACAGTGTCCTACTGAGAAAGGTCTTTCTCCCTTAGGTGACAGTCCTGACAGGAGCCAGGGTGGCAGCCAGCTCTTCTCCAGTCTTTTTGAGACCTGTGTTCCTTCCACCTTAGTGCTCTGTCATCCCAAGTGCAATCACTTAGGTCAATGTAGGATGCAGGCACTTTAATGTGTTGGAATGTTTGGGTGAAGCGCCCAAATTAAGGGCATCTTGGGCATAACAACAATCCAGTACTCCTCTAAACAGTGCTGGGCCACTTCTTTTCAGTTTTCCAACTTGCATTGACTGCAAGAGCAAGATGATACTGCAAAAATACTCAACAGCATTGGGCCTGCACCAGCATGACTGTTTCATCATGTCTCCTTGAGACTCCTGTCTATTTTGATGGGAGCAGAAACTGTTCCCAAGTGATTCCAGTGATGTCTGGTTCCTCTTACAGAGGGGGAGCTTGGGCAGCTGCCCTTCAGGTGATGTTCTTCCCACTGTCCACAGCCCTGTCCCTTAACCCAACTCTCTGGAGACCTGAAAATGAATGCATGATCCCTGCCACAAGGGGCTCTGGCTCTGGTAGGTGACTTCACCTACAGGTGAAGGGTGGACACCACACCTGGTAAGAAGCACTCTCTGTGGGGGCAGGCTGAGAGCTATACGCACACAGAGGAGAGGCCCTTCCTTAGGAAAGAGTGACAAAGTTTTTGAAAGAGAAGGGAGGTCTCGTTTGACCATAAGTTAGCCACATAAAGACTGAGGGCAGAGAGAAGAGTTTCGGGCAGAGAGAGAGTAACACTCACAAAGCAGTGAAAGAAAGTACAGCAGATCCTGAAAGTAACTCAGAATGACTGAAGTGAAGAAGACAAGGGGACAGGTGATGAGAACTGAGGCTGGAGAAATGATTAAGGGCTAGTTCCTAATGAGCCTTCATTTTCCATCTAAGGAGTTTAGACCTGACCCTGGTGGCAAGAGAGGCCATTAAAGAATTTTCTGAATAGTATATTATGAACTCATTTGTGTTATAGAAAGATCACCCACAGCCATAAGGAAAGGATGTTCTTAAATGTGTGAAATGTGTGGTCTCAGACCCATCAGCACCAGATTCACCTGGAGTATCTATCAAAATTGCAGAATCCCAATCTTCATCTTATGTCTGCTGAATCAGAATCCCAAAGAGTGAACCCCAAGAGATTCGTGTGTAAGATGTTCTCCAAGTGATTCTGATGTCTACTAGATACTTAAATGTCAGTAGTGGCTGAGGGTCTGAAGGGACAACCAGTCCTAGGGACACAAAAAGAAACTAATATGGTGGCAGATACTGATGGGAAGGGTGGGAGAATCTTTAATCCTTGGCATGGGGGAATTAAGAATCTCTGACTCGTTGAGAAAACTTTGACCCTACAAAACAATTGCTGTGATTCCTTTCCCATAGAAGCAAACACAGAAAATTCTGGTAGACGAAGATAAGAAATAGCTCTCCCTCCTCTGAGTGGCCAATGGACACTCAAGGAGCTGGTTCACAGGATGTGGCTGTGATGGGACACCTGCTTTAAAACAGATTACACTCCAGGTGAAAAGTCTGCCTCTGGGAGCGCTGTTAGGTGGGTTCCAGCAATATGCTGCACCTTCTGGCATTTTTTATTTGTTTGTCTTTTAACTAAGTAAACTCAATATTCATCCTGTGGCTTAGGAAGTTGGCACTGACAAGGAGGGAGACATTTTGAGTAGTACATCTGCAGTCTGCCTGCACCAAAGAAAGGTCAAAATGCTCCTCTTAGCTGCCCAGGCTTGGAATCAGTAAGCAGCTTCTGCAGGATTTGAAGGCATCATGCATTAGGACTATTGAAGCCTGAACAAGTGGAGTCATAAGAGCATTCATTATGCTCTCCTGCGGCAGAAATCATCATCACCTGCATTTCTGCTGGGGCAATTGTTTTCATTTTTATGTATTTTACCCTTAGGTGGGTTCTTTTAGCATCCGTGCTATAATTTTTCTTGGCTGGGAACCCAAAGCCAGTGGGAGACAGACCAGAAATAGATCCCAATCTTCTCACCCCCAGCCTACCATGCCAAAACTGCCCAGCTGCCTCAGACCACGAGTGAACTTTTTCAAAAAAATGGGAGGCCAGAGACAACAGGGAGGCTTGCCAGGATATAGCTCTGCCCTCTATATAATATTCACCACGCTCAGAACCTAGTTTGACCTGAGAAAATTCTGTTGGGTCCTGTACTAGTTAGGGCAATGTTAGTTTTTATGAAATATAAATAAATAAATAAAACCCCAAATTTCAGTGATTGTATGCAATGGAAGTTTCTTTCTTCTTCATGTAACAGTTCAGTGCGCGTGTTCTTGGTTGGCAATTGATGGGGTCGGGGGAGGGCTCTATTTCAAGCAGTCACTTAAAGATTCAGAATGACAGAGCCTCTGCTGCCTTCAACCCTTGGCTTCCAAGTTCACCCCAGGCATTCCCCAGCCAGCAGAAAGGGAAATGTGGAGGATGGAGTATGGACGTTTTGAAGTTCAGACCTGGAAGTTGTATACATCCCTTCTTCTACACCCCACTGCAGTGAAAACAGTTCCATGGCCACACCAAATTAAAGGGATATTGGAAAAGATAGGAGAAACAAGTTAGGGTGAACAAATAAGGAATTCCTAGCAATCTGTAGACCAAGATGGGGGAGCTTCTGAGAATAGTTGTGGCAAAACCCAGGGAATTCATTCATGCACTATCTATTCTACAGGCATCTATTAAGTTCTTATTGTATATAAAATACAGTGCTAAATGCTTCAAGGGTATTTGAGGCATACTAGACTTGGTCTCTACTCTCAAGGAATTCACAGAATAATCGGAGAGATAGTCCGAAGCAATACCAAGCAATGACGTAGTATATAAACAATTACACAAGCATATAGCAAGAAGGTTCCCCTAGGTGAGCCTTCAGGGATAATGAAAGAGCTTTCCAGATCAAAAAGGAAGAAAAGGATGATTTCAGATAGGGAATAGCATTGGCAAAGACACAGAGTTATGAAGGCACAGAGAATATTTAGAAAATGGAATTTGGTGTCCATAATGGGCAAAGCATATGGTGAGGAAAGAGAAATGCCAGGGAGGCAAAAATGGAATGATGGGCTAGTACTGGGTTTTGAAAAACTTTGTAAGCCTGAAAATATTTATGGCATTTACCCCTAAGCCAATGATTCTCCCTTTCTCTAATTATACATTGTTTTCCTCTTAACTTTTTGTAGATACCTGGTTCAAATTTTTGTTTCATATTGGTGTAGTATCCCATCTCTGACTATTCTGGAATAAGGCTGCAGGTATGGCTGGATTTGAAGCTCAAGTTATGTCATCAGGACTCAGTTTCTCTCCATCTCTAAGCTGTGCCCTTGGCTGCTTTTGCTGAGTTAGCATCTCAAGCTTTGCATGGTGGCAAGGTGGCAGCAACAGACCCCACTTCTGTATTCCCTCAGGTTCATGTTCAGCAGAAAGTTTCAGCAAAGTTCTCGTGGTATGTTATTGGCATAGGGGGACTCATATCCCCATTCCTAAACCAATATTTTCTCTTCTTTTCAGCCCAGGCCTCTGACTATGCTTTACTTCTGAGCTTGAGTAGTGGGAAGATGGTTGCTCAAAAGGAAACCCAGGTCCAGTTCCCAGATCATGAGTGAATGGATACTTAGGCAAGAAAAGAAGTCCACTGCTCAGAGATCCCCTGGACAGACTCTCCAGTCAACCTGCGCTACTGCCAGGGCCCAAAATATGCATTGGGCTTTTCTAAGACATCAACCTTTTAATAAACCACTTCCCTTTTTAAATCCTTCCCAATTATCTCAGCTAGCCCAAATCTTATCTATCTTTAAAAATTAAGGAAAAAATCTCAAATCCAGTTTATTCATGAAGGCTAATGGGTTCACTGCTTCCTGCAAACAATTATAACACTTCTTATCTACCCAACTCTTTAGGAAACAAATGTTCTCTACCTCCTGCAGCTTGCTAACTTTTAATGACTACAATTTTTCTGTCCAGCTTGACTCTAAATTTCTTTAAGGAACCTATACATGTCTTTGTCTTCCCTTGATATGTAATTTATATTTCACTTGATTTTCACATTTATATCCCACCTTGTTCTAAAGTGAATTTAAGGTAGCTGGCAAAAATGCATATGCATCACAAAGTAGAACAAAACTAAAAATAAGTGAGTGAGATTCTCTGAGGAATACACTTACTATAAGAAGTTTGACGACTCTGAGACTGCCATGCTGTGAGGAAGCCCAGACTAATCATATGGAGAGTGAGCTGCCAGTCATCCCCTAGCTGTTCTGCCTATTCTACTTCAGGAACCAAGCATATGAATGAAGAAGTCATTTCAGACATTCTAGTCTCGGCAAAGGCTGGAATGGAGAAGAACAGAGGAATTCAGCCAACAGCCAGAACTTGACCCAGATACATGACCACAAGACCCAGATACATGACCGTAGCGAAGTGGTCCCCAAAATGTCCATCCATTTGAGCCACCCCTGCTGAGGTCCCAAACATTGTATATACAAGTCCCCAAGTATGCCCTGATTGAATACTTAACTCACAAAATCTCATTCAAATTACTATACTAGGCCCAGAGGGAAATGCAGAGAAGATAAGCTTTGCTTCCAACCCTCAAAGAGTATAGAAATCAGAGATCTAAAGGAATAGGAAGGGTAAGATTTACATCTAATGGCTCCAGTTCTGGATAAGATGTAGTAAGCATATTCCATTCTGTCTCTCACAACTATAAAAAAAAAATGGGTAGAATGAACTGAGGACTCTGAAAAGTAAATAAGAGTGAGCATACTGGAAAAGAACACCAGAATTTAGAGCATCATAGTTTTCCTACTGATATTCCTCAGATTGGATTCAATGCAGGCTGAAACCAGGAAATGGTATGCACAGATAGCTCCTGGAGCAGCAAGCTGGTTCTAGCTTGTGAAGCAGGAAAAGGCTCTCCTAATACTCAGATAGGAAGATATTCCCCCTTTTTTTCTTGTCTCCATTTTATGGAGTAATCTCATGGTGGCAACAGCTCAGAGGCCTATAAGAACCTAAAATCGGAGGTAGCATTGCCTTCCTCTCTGGTCAGTGGGTCTGTGACACCAGGAAGGTGTTGGAAAACTACTGTTGCTTTTCTTTCCATATCTGCCTTCCAACCACTAGTCCATGGACCTGGGCACAGTTGCAAGAATTATAATGGGAGTGGGGTAAGTAAGGCCCCATTATTCTGACTAGAGAGATGAAAAGGGATCTGCAGGTCAATAGAAACAAATAGGGAGATTGCAGAGGGAAAGAAGCTTGGGAAATTATCTCACAAAGTTGTTTATGAACTCCTGGGCTCACTCTTGAGTTGTAATGTGTGGATTTGACTATAAAGAGCATACCTAAATAACCTGGGAGAACTGAATTATGAAATACACACCACCCAGATCTCAGATTGGCCACTGAATGGCATACATCTGGGACAAATCTAAGTGGCATTGCAAGGGCTTTGAAATTAAAACTGACACTGAAATCATACCTAAAAGAGACTATTTGGATTCTGTTGCCTGACTCCAACCTTGAATATTGTTTACTAAAACAAAAATATCAACATTTTCCATAGGATTTAATTAAGACCCAGGGTCTAATAACAAGATGCTCAGAATGTCAGGACATAATCCAAAATTGCTCAACACACAAAAAATAGAAAGATCTCACTCAATTCACATTGGAAAGTGCAATCGATAGATGTCAATGATGAGATGATAAAGATTTTAAGTAGCTATCATAAAAATACTCCATATCTCAAATGAATGAAAACTTCAGTAGCCTCAGCAAGCAAACAGGAAACATCAAGAAAAATCAAATGGAAATTTTATCATTGAAAAAAATTATTGACATACAAAACTCACTGAACGGACTCCAGAGAACGGAATCGAAGGAGGAAAGAATGAACTAAAATATATTACCCACCCTGAACAATGGTAGTGAAAAGAAAGACTGGGATGAAAATAAACATAGAGACAAAACTGTTGCATAATATTAAAAAGTGTAACATTCCTATCATCATAGTCTCTGAAGGAGAGGAGAAAGAATAGGGTATATATTTGAAGAAATATTTAGCTGAAAACATCAAAATTTAGTGAAAGGTATAAATCTACAGATTCAAGAGGCTCAGCAAATCCAAATAGGACAAATTTTAAAAACATGCATACCTAGTCATCTCATAATAAAACCACTGAAAACAAGATACATAAAGAAAATTTCCAGAGAGCCAGAGAAATGACTACAGGTTTCTTATTGAAAACCCAAGAGGTCAGAAGGAAATGGCACAAATTTTTTGAGTGATGAAAAATATAAATGCTCAACAAATAATTATATATCCAGGAAAAAATGTTTCAGGAATAAATATGAAATAAAGTTATACTCAGATTAAAGAAAACTGAAGGAATTTGTTGCCAGGAGACCTACTCTAAAAGAATTGCTAAAAGATATTTTTCAGAGAGAGGAGAAATGATACCATAAGAAAACTTGTAACAACAGAAATGAATAAAGAGCAAAAGATGTGGTAAACATCTAGGTAAATATCATAGACTATTCTTTTGGAGTCTTCATGTGACTATATAGACTATATGTGACTATAACACACAAGCAACTAAATATATAGGGGTGGAGGTAAAGGGGCTTATATGGTGATAAGGTTTCTGTATTCCACTTAAAGTGATAAGATATACTGATTCTAAGCAGGTTGTGAAAGGTTAAGTGTTGTAATGCCTGGAGCAACCATTAAAATATTGACACAAAGAAATATAGCCAAAAACATAGAAGATAAAATGAACATATGTTTAAATGGCACAAATTAGGGTAGAAAAGGAGAAATTACTTAAAATGATTTTAAAATAGTCCTAAGTAAAACATATAAAATAACATTAAATGTAAGTGATCTACAAACACCAAGAAAGGCACAGATTATCAGAATGCATAAAGAAAGACCCAACAATATTCTGCCTACAAAAAATCCATTTTAACTATAATGATAAAGGTATATTAAAAGGAAAAGTATAGAAAGAGAAATATTACGTACTCACTAATAAAAATAAAGTTGAAAAGGCAATATTAATATCAGACAAAGTAGACTTCAAAGCAAAAAAAAACTTACTAGAAATAAAGAGGAACATTACATAATTATAATTGATCGATTCACCAAGAAGAAATACCATCTAACTAAAGGTATTTGCATTTAATAACAGAGTTTCAAATTAGATTAAGCAAAAATTCACAAAACTGAAAACAGAAATAGACAAATTCAAAATCATAGTTGGAAACTTCAACACTTCTTTTTCAATGTCAGTAGAACTAGTAGACATTTGATCAGCCAGGATATGGAAGAAAAGAACAACACCATTAAGTAGATCTGACACAGACTACGGTACCAAAAATAGCAAATACAAATCTTTTCCTGTGCACATGAAATTTTCATCAAAATAAATCATGTCTTTTGTCATAAAGAAAACAAAATTTTAAAAGAACTGACATCTTAAATAGTATGGAATTAGACTCAAAATCAAAAACACAACAAGAATAGGAAATGGTCCAGACAGTGAGAAATTAAACCACACATTTCAAAATTATTCATAATTCAAAGGGAAAGTCTCAAGAATAATTGTAAAATATTTTTAACTAAATATAAATAAAAGTACAACATGTCAAAATTTGTCTATGAAACAAAACATTTAAAAGGCTATCAATACAATAGATGGTCATATTTGAAAAGAAGATCTCAAATTGCTAATCTAAATGATTATATTAGAAAAGAAGCAAGATCTCAAATCACTAATCTAAGTTGATAATTAAAAAAAAAAAAACTTTTAGGTTTTGGGTACATATGAAGGTTTGTTACATAGGCCTAGACTCATATCACAGGGGTTTGTTTTACAGATTATTTCATCGTCCAGGTATTAAGCCCAGTACCCAATAGTTATCTTCTCTGCTCCTCTCCCTCCTCCTTCCCTTCACCTTCAAGTAGACCCCAGTGTCTGTTGTTCCCTTCTTTGTGTTCATAAGTTTTCATCATTTAGCTCCCACTTATAAGTGAGAAAACGCAGTATTTGGTTTTATGTTCCTGAGTTAGTTTACTAAAGATAATAGCCTTCACCTCCATCCATATTTCTGCAAAAGACATGATCTCATTCTTGTTTATGGCTTCATAGTATTCCATGGTGTATATGAATCATGTTTTCTTTATCCAATCTACCACTGATGGGCATTTTGATCGATTCCATGACTTTGCCATTGTGAACAGTGCTGCAATGATTATTTGCATGCATGTGTCTTTATGGTAGGATGATTTATATTCCCCTAGGTATATACCCAGTAATGGGGTTGTTGGGTCAAATGGTAGTTCTGCTTTTAGCTCTTTAAGAAATCACCATACTGCTTTGCACAATGGTTGAACTAATTTGCACTCCCACCAGCAGTGTATAAGTTTTCCCTTTTCTTTGTGAATTTAAAACTGTAATTCAATCCACCATACTGAAAGTCTAAAGAAGAAAAAACATATGATCATATTAATTGATGCAGAAAAAGCATTTTACAAAATTAAAAAACATACGGCTAGTATCATACTCAAGGGTGAAGCATTGAATGCCCTCCCCTTAAGATTGGATACAAGAGAAGGGGTCCACTTACATTACTTCTATTACAAATTGTACTGGAAGTCCTAGCCAGTTCAATGTATCAAGAGGAAGATAAAAAGAGGCATACAGATTAGAAAGGAAGAAATAAAACTGTCTCTAGTCCAGATGACACGATTGCTTATGTGGAAATTCCCAGAAAATCTAGAGGAAAATTTCTGAAACCAATAAATGGTGCCTGAACTATTGGGCAGCCATATACAAAAAAAAAAAAAAAGAAAGAAAAAAAAAAAGAAAGAAAAGAAAAGAACGCTGAAATTCTCACAACCTCACACCTTATTCAAAAATTAACTCAAAGTGGATCATAGCTCTAAATGTAAAATTTAAAAAATATATTAAAAGAAAATATAGGAGAAAGCAGCCTGTATTTTCCTATATTACAAACTTTTCTGTAATATGAACTGTGGTTAGGCAAAGAATTCTTAGACATCTTACCAAAAGCATAATCAATAACTTTAAAATTTAATAAATTGAACTTCATCAAAATTAAAAGTTTCTGTTCTACAAATACCTTGTTGAGAGAATGAAAAGACTGGTTACAGATTGGATGAAAATATTTGCAAATCATGCATCCAACACAGGGCATGTATTCAGAACACATAAATAAGTCTCAAAATTCAACAATAAGAAAACAATTAAAAAGTGTGCATGGACTTGAACAAACACTTTACTCTTGAGGGAGATGCCAATTAAAACCATGACATACCACAACATGTCTATAAGAATCGCTCAAAAATCAAATGCAATACCAAGTGTTGGTGAGGATGAGGAGCAACTGGGATATCTCACACAATGCTTTTGGGAATGAAAACATTAAAGCCACTCTAGAAAACAGCAGATTTTGGAAAGTTAAACATACATTTACCATATGTGTCAGCAATCCCACACCAAATGACTTTCAACAGGTGAGTAAATAAACAAACAGAGGTACTTCCTTACAAAGGAATATTACTTGGTAATAAAGAGAAACAGGCTTGGATGCATCTCAAAGACATGTCAAGTGAAAAAAAAAAAACAATTTCTAAAGGGTGCATACTGTGTGATTGCATGAGTGTGATATTGTGAAAAACGCAAAACTGTGATGGAGGACATATCAGTGATTGTCATCTGTGTGGGTGGGGATAGGGGTGTGACTACAATGGGAAAGAACATGGGACTCTGCTGGGGGTGATGGAACTGCTCTGGGTCCTGATTGTGCTGGTGGTGACTACATGAATTGACCCATGGGTTAAAGTTCATGGAACTGTACACCAAAAAAGACACTGATTTACTTTATGCTAATTTGTATTTAAAAGAGTGAAATGAAAAAAAATTACCCCTAGACAATTATCTATAACAAAAACCTTGTAAAACCAGAGTGTACCAGGGAAAAGAAACCTGAGAATTCTACTAGAAAAGTAAACCTTGCCTTTGGGCTTTGACATCTCCAGAGTGTGACTGTGAAGGGGCCCAGCAACCTGGACCAGGCAGTTCTCTCTGCCCAGGGCCTCTCCCGGCCATGACCATGATGTGCTGAAGGAGCAGCTGTTGGAACGAACAAAGGCTCTTTGTGTAGCTTGCTGTAGGTGTTAACTGTTTCTTGAGAAGAAAGTCAGAGGGATTGACTGATCTCCATCCCATGACAACACCATACATGTCAGCCATCACTTGTGAACCAGGTAACTAACACCACCTTGCCCTGTTCTTTATACACTCTAAAACACTTTTATAAGTGCTGCCTCTTTCAAATGTCAAGCATGTCTGTGACAGCTGGGGTGGGTATAATTATCTTCATTTTATGAAGGAGTTAGCAGACTGAGAGGTGGAGTGACTTCACTAAGGTCAAGCAGCAAGGGAAAATCCCACAGGTAGGGACACAGGGATTCTGGCTTGTACTCTTCATTCACTCATTCATTCATCCATAGAAAAAATATTTATTGAGTGCCTACTATATGACAGGGAGTATAGTGTACAGTTGTTTAAATTCCATCTGAAAGAGAAGACACATGTGTACATCTTCAAAGCAGAGTGTTAAATTATAAAGACCATATATGTGGCAAGAGCAATGAGTTGCAATGGGAGTGCTAGTTGCTAAGTGGTCAGGGCATACTTCATGAAGCGATGGGCTTTGATCTGAATACAGATAGTGGAAGAGAAAGTGAGATAGTATGTGAGGGAGGTGTGTAGTTGAAACGCAGTCTGTATGGTGGCCAGCCTCCCAAATTGCCCCCAGGGATTTTTGCCTTCTGATATTATGCCCTGCATAGTCTCTTCCCACACTGAATCAGGGTCATTCACATGAACAGTAGAGTACGGCAGAGGTGACAGTGAGGGATTTCTGAGGTCGAGTTATAAAGGGCATATGGCTTAACCTTGGCTCTTAAATCATTTATTCTGGAAGAAGTCAGCCACCATTCCATGAAGTCACTCAAGCAGCCGTGAAGAGGGGCCTATTTAGAGAGCTACTGAGATGTCTTGCCAACAGCCAGTACCAACTTGCCATCCACATGTGTTAGCCACTTTGAGCCCCCGGTAAGTTTTCAGATGACTGCAAAGCCCAGCAGATATCTCAGTTCAACCCCATGAGAAACTCCAAACCAAAACCACCCAGCTAAGCTGCTCCCCAAATTCCTGACCCACAGAAACCATGAGAGATATAAAAAATTATTGCTGTTTTAAGCCACTGAGTTTTGGAATGAGTTTTTACACAGCATTAGGTAATAATAAAATGTATGAGCCAACTTGCAGAAGAAAGCAAGCATGATACATGTCCACAAGCTAGTTCTCTCAGCCAGGAAGGTGGAGGTTCCAGCAAGCTGGACACAAGGTAGAAAAGATCTGAACAAAGGCAGTGGCAGAAAAGACTAAGAAGAAGGGACAAAATGGAAGAGTGTCATTCAAGAGAGAATTCCCGGCTCACCCTGAGGTTCTACACCTGAACAATCAACTGTTATTGCTGCTAACATTAGCAATTCTGCTAATGCTATTAGCAAAACTATCTTAGGTAACATAGAGTGAGTTGTTTCCTTTATACCTTGCTTTCTGTGCTGTGACAAGCATTGGTTAGTCATGCACCATACCCATTTCCCTTTCTTCCCAGACACAATGCTCAATCACATTTTTCAGTGTCCTTTACAATCCCTTGTGGCTGTGCGGCTGCCTTCTGGAACACAAGCAGCAGTAGAATATGGCACTTGCAGGCCTAGTCCATGAAACTCCCTGCATCATCCTTTATCTTCCCTCTTCACCCTTGTGCTGATGCCATGCAGAGGATGGGAGGCCCTAGAGGATGGTAGATCCATCAGGTGAAAGACAGGGAGACAAATATCACAGGTTCTCACTCATATATAGGAGCTAAAAAGGCTGATTTCATGGAGATCAAGAGTACAATGATGGTGCTAGAGTCTGAGAAGGATAGTAGGGAGGGGCAATATAAAGGGACTGGTTAATGGGTACAAAAATATAAGTAGATAGAAGGAATAAGGTCCAGAGTTCAATAGCACAATAGGGTGACTATAGTTAGCAATAATTTATTGTACATTCCAAACTAACTAGAAAAGTAGAATTGGAATGTTCCTAAAACAATGATCAATGTTTTAGGTGAAGATGTCCCAATTACCCTGACTTGATCATGACACATTGTATGCTCGTATCAAAGTATTACATGTACTCCATAAATATGTGGAACAGTTATGTATCCATAAAAATTAAAAATGTAAAAATTGGTAAAAGATTGTTGGGCCCCAAATTACCTCACAGAATGTCACCTGCAAAATACCTGCATTCAGCAAATATGTGAACCGGAAATAAATTTCTGTTGGGTGAAAAAATAAATGTACTTGGGACAGTATAAGGTAAGTATAAGGAAAAATAGGATGGAGTAATAAATGAGCCTATTACACACACACACACACACACACATACACACACACCCCTTAAGGTCCTGGGTGGATGCTTGCTCGAGATGAATCATAATATTATGTTCTGAGCTTTCTACTAGCCAATGCAAAAAAGGAAAAATGATCAGTGACATGATTCGCAGAGACAAAGAGATTTTTTAAAAGAAGAAAGAAAAGGTTGCTCAGAAGTATGACTACTTCCAGTACTGAAATCAAACAGAAGTCCTCCCATTGAGTCTTCATAAAAATGACACAACATAATGTCATGAACAATGTCCCTCAACAACATCCTCACAGCCAGTAGAACAAGCTTAATAACTCCATTCCTTAGCGTGTCCTTCAATGAAGGATAAAGTAAGTGATAAACTGACATGTCAAAATCCAGTAAAATCAATTCTATAGATGATGGAGACAAGCGCAAAGTTTAGTGGTTGAGTTCATCAGTTCTCTGTTGGTCTGGTTGTACTTGCTAACAAATGGCAATACATTGTGACTCTCTTGGATAACCCCCTCAACCAGGCCTAGATATCTGGGATATGTAAATGAATTGACTCATTAGCAGTTATGTATATGGTGCTGAGGGTGGGGAAAGGAGAGTAGGAAAGAACCAAATATCCTGGTGTAACTGCCCTGTGACCCTGCATTACCTCCCAAATCCTATCTGTCCACTTGTGGTTGCCAGAGTGTTTCACCATCTCACCTATTTTGCTGTATTTCTTCTCTGTGCATTTTCCAGGGGCATTGCAATTAGGAACACTGACTAGAGAATAAGAAAGGAAGAATAATAGAGTATAAGTACAATTGTAAAAAGCCAATATGATTTGCTTTCAAAGCCATAATTAGCACTCTTGCTTATCATGCAAATCACTATTAGTAGTTTTATTTGAACTATAACTGTGTCTTGTTATTTGACACAGAGTGCTTTTGAGAAAAACCTAACATTTGCCCACAATTGGATTCCTTTCCAAGCATTCCTTGGAGGAAGAGGAAAAGGATACATATGTCAGGAGGGTAATTTAATGCTTGTGGTTAACATCTTGAAAAGCACCCATTGTAAGAGGGGAAGCTGAAGGGGATAAATTAAGAAACATGCTAAATAACTTCTAGTTGTCCTTGAAAGCAAATATGGAGATTTTTTGTCTTTAAATTGAGAAGCTTCAAAATTGGTCTTTTGCAAAATAAGAAGGTAATATGCCAATCTGGGATATCAAGATTCTTTTGGAGAACAGGAATGATTTGAGAGTGGTTAGGTGGGGAAGTAAGGATGGAAGAAATGTGGAAATAGGCAAGAGCTTTGGGCCTACAGACCTGGGGGACTGATTTAGTAACCGTGTTCAGTGAATATTGTCAGTCATTTTAGTGAGTATTTAAAGAAAACTGGAGGAAAACTGATCTTTGGGGGGTGGTGGTACTTTCTAGAATGGGAAAAAATGGTATTGCAAGAGTAGTTTGGTAAGTCTTTGGATTTGGGGTGTGGCAGTGGGAGAATGTTTGGAATCAAATGCATTTAAAATATGAGTTGCACACCATGTCTAGTGATAGTCATTTAGATTCCCCTAAAGTCAGGCAAACTAACTGTGAATCTGACAACAAGATGGGTAAATTATTATCCTGACAACTCCAAATCTGGCAAGAGCTGGAAAAATTATTCTGGCGGTAATGACAGAAACAGGTCAGGCTTGGATTGAGCCAGAGCTAAGTAACAAATATTTCTAGTATTTTATGCAAAACACCATTCAACCATTCTTCTTTCAGTTCAACGAAGCTTAGAAACAATAAGAAACAATATTTATGTGACTTTGGAAGAACTCAGGAAACTGGCAAGGATGCCTGAAATCAGGAGAATCAATGGGTGAAGATGGATTTATGCTAGTATTCTTTTAAGTGCTGCTGTAATCTTAGACTTCAGGTTCTGCCTTCAGAGTGACATAAAGCTAATAATCTTTCCCTGCCTTGGAAATATTTCTTCTCCTCCAGTCTCCAGTGTGACTTCTTCTTCTTCCACCTCCTATACTACTCTGTTTACTCCTAATACAATACTACATACTTCCTTGCTCCATAGATACACCAGACACCACTTAGGTTGCAGCCAACAAACAATTTATCCTTTCTTTTTGTAAATAAACCCCCATATTTATTTGGCAAGTCATCTTTTTCCACCTGGCCCTGGGCTTCACCGGGCAAGTCATGGAAATTCTATTCCTCTAGCCAGTCCCTTGCATAGGAATAAGCTTGTGATACTATTCCATGCACTAAGATATGAAGAGAAATTTATTGAGAGGTTTCTAGGACAGATTTCCTAGTTTTGAAAAAGAAATACACAGAGAAAAAAATCATCATTTTGCTGCTGAATGCTATCATGTGCTTGGAACTAATCCAGGAAAAGTCAATTGAGTAACAATGGCAGAGTAGAAAGACTGAAAGAATGAGCATCCTTGATGTCACTAGGGCCACTGAATCAATGAAGCTAGGACTTTCCATTTTAGGACTTATAAATGTTCTCATTGTTTAAGCAATTTTGAATTGAGTTTTCTATTACTTGAAGCTGAAAGTATGATAACTGATAAAATACATATTTGTAGGCTTTTACTCCTTATTTCATAGTAAACATATTTGTGATTACTCACAGTGCCTGCCATATACCAGGTGTCAAGGAATGATGGTTTCCTAAAGAGACAAATGCATGGATGGATAGATAGTTGTGCTACATCTTAATACCAGCTGCATTTCCTTGCTCAGTGAATTGCATCACTATCCACCCAGGTGTGTAAGCCAGAAATCTCTTCTACATACTTTTCTATTTCTCTCTTCTTATAGCCAATCTGTTTCCAAGCTCTGTTCATTATGCCTTCTAGACTCATTACAAATCCACTTCTTTTATCTCTGTCACCATTCTATTTCAAGCTATCATCTCTTAATTGCATTAGTACTGTAACCTTCTAACTAGCTTCCTGGGCTTTCTTAAATCTGTTCTCTATATAGCAGTCAAAGGGAATCTTTTCAAAATGCTAAATTTCCCATCTCTCCCACCTCCATTTTTGATTAAATGATGAAGAGAATAATTCCAAAATTCATAAGATGCCAACAAGGCCTGAATGATCTGGGCCTTCTACCCCTGTAGGATACCTCTTGCCTGTGATAACCTAGCAAGACAGGCCTTGTGTTATTCCTTGAATATGGCTTGCTTTGCGCCTGCTGTTCTCTATGGCTGTCAGGGTCTCCCCACTGGCACTCCTACACAATCACATACCCTGTGTGTTCCATCCTCCATTTTCCAGCTCAGTCTTGCCTCTCCCAACGAAGCATTTCTTCTTCTCTCTGAGAAGACTGCTCTTCTTTTTTTACACTTTTCTTTTCTAACACCATGTACCTCTCAGTCATCGCCAAGATGATCATCCAACTGAGATACATTTTAGAGTGAATGAGGATGCTATTAATAATTATTCTGAGACAATAGGTATAAACAGAGATTTTTCTGGGATAACAGAAGATTTGGTCATTCTATTATTTTTACGTTCATTAGTGTATTCACTTAAGGTCTGCCTCCCCCGACACTTCTACATGGGCGGGGACCATGTCCTTCTTTTTGCTGGCCATCATATTCCCCATGCCAGGTTCAATAATAGATAATCAATAAATATTTGTTAGAGCAATGTAGGAACAAACATATGATAATTCAATTGCCATTTTCCTTTTCTATTATTTTTCATTGTTCTCCTTAGACTTGTGTTAATGTAATGTTATGCTATATTCTGCCTTATTGCTAACTCATTCAGTCAGCAAGTGTCTACTGAACATTTACTATGTGCTAAGCATGATTCCAGGGATTCAAGGGATCCAGCAGCAAACAAGATACACTTTCTGCCCTCAAGAACTCACAGTCCCATGAAGGAGATAATGAAGGCCGCTAGGATTCTAGATCAGTTTCTATCAGATGAACACCTAGCCAATCAGGGCTTGTCCTGGAAATGAAAGGAACAGTTTCAATTTCTTTCATTTCTTTCTCAGTCTGTTATTTCTCCTACTTCAGTTCCAAGGTCAGTATTTTCATGATTTCCATTCCTTGCTATAACCTAGCTCAAGGAAACATTCAGCTACTTTGCGGTAATTTCAGATTCTGGCAATATGTTAAAAATGATATTAATGCATATCAACTTGCAAAAAATAAATGGAAACCTCAAGATGCCTGAAATTAAGAGCTACAAGCTTAGAATCTGATCCCAAAGCTTCCCCATGGGTGGTTATCAAATTCAGTAATAGCTAGTAGTTTGGGCTTTAACATACCATCAGGCCAGGATATGAGGATGTGGGTCCTATGAGACACTGACTGGGAACGAATACCCCTTCATGAAGCTGGGATGCTCAAAGGGATATAGCCTCAGTAATTAGGGGCATAGGGAAAAAATCTGCCCACATTAACAAGCAGATGATGAAATTTGGTGTTCTGAACTACGAAAAAGAAAAAAATTTATTTCCAGAGAAATAAAAATATCACGCCTTCGCCTCATGCTGTGTTAAAGTTAGAATGTAAACTTCTGTAGTGATTTAGAAACTGTCAAGATAAGAAATTTACACAAAAATTAATCCTAGGACAGTCATAGAACTGGAGTACCCAGTAGAAGTGAATAGGAAATCACGGTGAAGTGACAATTCCACAGTCTAGCTTACAAAGAATTTTTGTAGGAAGCTTTCTATATTGAAGGTGAGCTTATAATCCAAGATATAGGCAAAAAAAAAAAAAAAAAAAAAAAAAAAAAAAAAAAAAAATCTTGGATAGAAACTCAGCAATCTACACTAAAATAAGTATTATTTGGAAAAGATGATGTCTTGAGTACAATCTCTTGGATACAGATTCTGAGATGGAGATTTGCATGTAGGAGGTTTATTGGATAGTGCTTTAAGGCACAACATCTTGAGGACATGAAAGAAGTGGGATTAGTAACAAGCAGATAAAGTGATACAGTTGCAACAGAGACCTCAGTTGATCTTCCAAGGATCTATGGAGCTGAGATGGACCTTAAGAATTATCCCAAATTGAAACAATTAGACTGGGCTTTTATACCTCAACATTAGCCAGTCATTGAATGCAAGTTGCCCTTGGAAAGAGGTCAAAAACTTAGGAAAGATAGCCCCTTTTGGCCAAAGACAATTTCCAGATGGAGGCAGAAGTGGGCCATCAGCAGCCAATGCACACACAGAGTGGGGAAATAAGTGCCTTGGTCCTGAAAGGGGTCTAGGAGATGGGGATTCCAAGCAGCAAGGAACAACATCCACTGCAGACTGCCCTCTTGAACTAGCCAGATCTATTTATATTTGCATTTTGTGGTAAGTTTGAACCATCTGGGAAGAGCATCAACAGGTTTCTGGTTGGTCTCAATTCCTGGAGAATCTTATGTAAGGAGTTAGTGGAGAAAGTTAGCTATTCCTGCTGCTGCAACTACTGTTGACCCTTGAACAACACAGGTCTGAACTGTGCAGGAACACTTCATGTGGATTTTCCCCTACTTCTGTCACCTTTAAGACAGCAAGATCAACTCCTCTTCCTTCTCCTCCTCAGCGCACTTAGCATGAAGATGACAAGGCTGAAGGCCTTTATGATGATCCACTTCTACTTAACGAATTGTAAATATATTTTCTTTTCTTCATGATTTTCTTAATAACATTTTCTTTTCCCTAGCTTACTTTATTATAAGAATACAGTGCATATAACATAAAATATGTGTTAATCACTGTTTACATTATATTACATTGGTAAGCCTTCTCTACAGTAGTCTATTATGAGTTAAGGTTTTGGAAAGCCGAAAGTTATACGTGAATTTTTGACGGCTCAGGGGTCAGTGCTCCTAACTCTCAAATCCTTGAGGATCAACTGTAGTTAGGTTTAAGAGCACAACTAGTTTTCATGATGTCCTCCCTAGACATTCTGATTCTTTTCACTCCAAGCAAGCACGTCTCATGATCTTAGTAGCTTAACTATGGAAACTGAGGACTTAAGTCTCTGATTACCATGCCCTTCTGAGGCTATGTCTATGTCTACTGCACTTATCCATTAACCATCCAAATTAGGCAACAGAGTATCAAGAGACTACCCAGCAGTTCATTTGAGTGTGAAACATAGTCTTCCTTTTCTTCATTATGTAACAGCAGCTATACCAGCTGAATCTCCTCCAGATGATCAGTGCAAATAATTCCTGCAAGGATGGTTTATCCTTCCATTGTCTGCTGGCTTCTTGAGATGAGGAGCCCTAAGAGACCTGTTGGCAGCCACATAGTTCAAAGTAAAATGGGATTCTCATCATATCCCCCAGTGGCAGCATTCATTCCCTGGGAATCAGAACTAAAATTCTGATTTACAACAGAGCCTAAAATTGTGAGAATGGGAAGCACAAATTCCACAAGTGGGTCACTGTGAGTGACAGTAAGATACAGTGACAGAAAATAAAAATGATTAGTTAAGAAACATGGTGGATAGACTGTGAAGATCCAGTACACATAATATGAAACAAATATAACATGAATACTTCATGTGGGATGGGAAATAAGCAAAGTGAAATATGGCAGGTTAAAAGTAGAAAATAATATGGTAGAAATAAAACCAAATGTATACAATCACAATAAATATAAATGGACTAAAGCCAATAATCAGATCACAGAGATGCTTAGATTGGCTGTTAAAATCCAGTTATGTAAAAGAGACATATCTAAAACATAATGGCACAGAAGATTAAAAGTTAAGGGATGAGAAAAATTCATTACAACAATTCTCATCAAAAGAAAGCTATTGTGTTTATATTTATCAAACAAATTAGTTTTTAAAGCAAAACACATTTTGATGGATAAAAGGGTCTTAGAAAAGCATTTACCAGGAAGATGTATATTTTTGAATACATATGTACTTAACAATATAGACTAAAAATATACAAAGAAATTCAGAGGTAGTGGCAACCTATCTAAAGTGCTGCATCTTGTATGAGTTTTGCATTTTCACAAGGCTTACTACCTCACATGCACATACAAAGATTAGATTTAAGAGAGTGATTGGCCAGGCATGGTGGCTCACGCCCGTAACCCCAGCACTTTGGCAGGCCGAGGTGGCCGGATCACAAAGTCAGGAGATCGAGACCATCCTGGCCAACATGGTAAAATCCCAGCTGCACTAAAAATACAAAAATTAGCTGGGCGTGGTGGCATGTGCCTGTAATCCCAGCTACTCAGGAGGCTGAGGCAAGAGAATCCCTTGAACCAGGGAGTCAGAGGTTGCAGTGAGCCAAGATCGCACCACTGTACTCCAGCCTGGCAACAGAGTGAGAATCCATCTCAAAAAAAAAAAAAAGAGAGAGAGAGAGAGAGAGTTGTTGTTGGATTGATGTAATCCTAACTATTCAGAAGCAAGGTTAATTTATAAATACATTCTGGGAAGTGATTAAATAGATCCTTTTTCATTTCATTAAGTTTGTTTGCCAAGTACAGCTGTGTTTATGAAGTTGAGTTTTTGCTTACTGATTCTAGGAAGTAAATTTAGTAAATGAATTGTGGAATTGAGCTGAACTTTCATAAAGAAATATAAAACCTGAACAATTGTCAAAGATTTATGCACCATGGCAGACTTTCCAGATAAGTTTCTTATAAAACTAGAATAAGTTTGGGGAACTTCGGATTGGCTGACAGCTCTATAATAGAATTTTTTAAATGTTTTTTGTTTTTTTGTTTGTTTGTTTTTTCTTGACTAAAACATTTTTCTTTAAAATAAATCTCAGTGGCATGACTTATACAATCACAATCTCAATTTTAAAAGTCCCTCCCATGGACTCAAATTCTAAGAGACCTACACACCTCTGGTTTTCAATATCTATTTACCAAGTCAGACAATCTCTTCTCTCTTACATGTGGGTTCTTCCCTTACCCTTCTTGGGGTCTCTGTGATTTTCTCACACATTCTTGCGTATGCTTTCTAAAATAAAAATAAAAATGAATAGATTTATCAGGGATTAAATCAGGCAGGATTTTGTAACTGGTAATACTGTGACAGGATAAGGGGGTAGAGAGAGACAGAGGAGAGAGAAGGAGAGACGAAGAGAGAGAGCGACAGAGAACATGAGCACTGAGGCTTTTTGCAGGGGAATAGATCTTGAGAGGGGGTGGTGATATATATGCTCTTGATGGCCTCGCTGAAGGGGAGATTTGGCTGCTAAATTTGACCTTGCTCCCAAGTAATTGATGAGACGTAACATTATCATCAGAATGATGGTAATGAGCTATAGATGTGGACTCTCTGCCTGTGGAGATTGCAGACAAAATAGACTTTAAGGCAAAATGCATTATTCAGGCTAAAAAGACTCATTACATGAATTCCTGTTAGGAAAGCTTTGGTGGAGTTATTTGATTATAGTGGGCTCAGTTCTTGCACAACTGAAAGGCTGGAAAATTCAATGGGGAAAAAAAAGGTGTCCTAAACTACACTTAGGGATGATGTATGTGCCTCAAGTTTCCTTGCTCTTATCACAATAAAGAGCTGATTTTCACTAGTCCCTCAAAATCAGTTTCAATATCAAGTTCATTATTAGGCTCTGTCTTATTACACTTTTGGTGCCGCATCTCTTGACACTTGAAAATGCCAACTATTCTTCTTGTTGTGGATTTAGAATAAATTAACTTCTTTATTTCTGCTTTCTTTACATTCTTTCATGAGGATTTTCCTTTGAAAAAGATATTTGTAGGCCAGGCGCGGTGGCTCACGCCTGTAATCCCAGCACTTTGCGAGGCCGAAGTGGGCAGATCACGAGGTCAGGAGATAGAGACCATCCTGGCTAACATGGTGAAACCCCATCTGTACTAAAAATATAAAAAATTAGCCGGGCATGGTGGTGGGTGCCTGTAGTCCCAGCTACACAGGAGGGTGAGGCAGGAGAATGGCGTGAACCCGGGAGGCAGAGGTTGCAGTGAGCGGAGATCATGCCACTGCACTTCAGCCTAGATGACAGAGCGAGACTCCGTTTCAAAAAAAAAAAAAGATGTTTGTGTTTTATCTGCAGTGATCTCACTAGACATTTTTAAGTTAAGGTATCTCGTTTCTGATCTATAGTTTGTCTTCTTAAATGAGAGTTCAGTCATGCATGTTTGACAAGCTCTATCTCTGGAATTTTGGTTCACCTTGGCAAATGTTCTCACTGAATCTGGAAGCAATTCCTCATTGTTTCTCTCTCTCTTGCTCTCCCTTTCATGTTCCCTCTCACTCTCTCTTTCTCTGTTTGGCAGCAGCCTTTCTACTGGTGTCTACGTTTTATTGATTTATGGTAATAGATGACCAGCCCCTTCTATCATTTACAGGTTGACCCCCTTCATTGAGGTTTTTCTAACACTGACACAAAAGATATAAGCACAGATAACCTTGTAAATTCAAAGGCTAGTTCCACTGAGTTAAAATTCTATAACATGCAAGTGCTGAAATTTGACACTAATGGAAATTTAAACTAACAGCTCAGTGCTTAACAACTCACACCATGAATGGTTGCCACAAATCTAGGTTTGTGAACCTGGGTTGGTGACGTCTCTATTTTAGACCAGTGGCCTTCAAACTGTGGTGCATCAAGTGCTTCAGCATGCTGATTCAAAATACAGACTCTGGGCCCCATCCCTAGAAACTGATGCAGGGATTCTAGGGGCAGGGTCTTGTGGGGGGAGTCTATATTTTGAAAAGTTCTGCAGCTGATTCTAATGCAGATCATACTTCAATCTCCATGAAAGGGGTTGAGAAAGAGAAAAGCAGCTCCTGACACCCAGCTGGACCTTGGTGTTGATAGAAGCTGGCCTTGGTGAACTAGACAATTTCATAGGACAAGGCCATCAGATAAGACCATTCTGACCTTGATGAATCAAGACAAAAACAAGACCACTTATAACCATATCTGAACTCAGACAAAAACCAGAACACCAAACATCTCCCTCTCCCATCTAACATGAGTGACTGACGCTACTTTACCAATGATAGATCTATCGTTGTTTTATTCTGGCTTGCCTATAGATTTATTGAAATGCATAATCATAGAGTTATTCATGCTTCCTCACAGCATCCAATCCAGAGCAAAGCCCTACTTCCTGAATCCTCCCCAAAATCACTGAACCCAAGCCCAAATCCTATACTAAGTCTTTTCTAACACTCTCTCACTGAGATGCCCTTGTATTTTCTGTGGTTGCTTTCTCCCTCACTGCAACAAGTAATTCACCCAACTAGTTTAGCTACAGGTGTGCTCCTGATGGCCATTGACTGGAAGACATTGACAAGACTCACCAGGTAGACCAGTGCTTTCCATGCTCCCTCTGTGCCCAAGGTGTGCTGACCATTCATGGCTACCAAGCCATTCAGGGGCCTTATAGTATTCCTAGGCATTTCTGAGCCCTGCCCTGGAAATGTATGTGTACTTACTGTATCTGTCATGATCCACACAAGACAGTACACACATGGGAGTAACTGAGGAGGAGAATTCAATGAATTTGCAAAGGCATCGTCAATAAAGGATGATGAAGCACCACGGACTAGCAACAGCAGGGAACTGTTACCACTGCCAGGCTTAAGGGGGCAAAAGCAAGGAGAGGTTACCAGAGACTAGTGGGGAGCCATGAAGAGGGCCGCTCAATAGGAGCCGTGGCCTTATACACACTCAAGGCCCCACCCCTGGAAACTGAGGCAGCGATTCTCAGGGCAGGGCCTTGGGGGTCTGCATTTTGAAAAGCTCTGTGGGTGATTCTAATGTAGATCATACTTCAATGACCATGAAAGGGCAGGAAAGGGACCTCCCTGTGGCATGGCTAGAAGAGGAACCCAGTCACTATGGCCAGGAGAGCGGGGCTGGAGACAAAAACATCTGACTTCTCTCTCCTTCCTGCTTTGATCTCCTGCCCAGCATCTCTGTAGATGACAACTGAAACCAGAGGCTGCAGTACATCCATTTTATTTTGCCTCAGTATCCATTTTGAATCTAGGTTTAACTTTCTCATACTGAAGGCAGGGCTTGGACAGAGTTCTCCAATTCCTGTTTCTCCATGTGGTTGATCTGGACACCTCTCTTATACTGCCACCTCTTGGTGACCTCCTTCTTATGGCACAGCTAGATATGACCCACTTGACTTGCTCCACTGGCCCCCACACCCTGCACGAACTGTGCAGATATAACGCAGTGACAACTTCTCAGTCACTGTGTGACTCTTCCATGGAACTCATATCTGCTTGCTCTAAATCCACCAATTAGAACCTGCTAGGATAATGCCCTGGACCCCAAGAAAAGTTTCAACCTGTAAGTTCCTCTCTGTCTCCCTCCGTCTGTCTCTCTTGCTTCCCACTCACTGGTTGAACACTCTTGTTCCTCATGGCTCCCCACTTCCTGTTGGCCCTGAGAAGTGTGCTGCCCTCTTCTCTCTGAGAACTGTAAATAACAAGAAATGCTTCTGATATTTCATGCATTTTGTTGTGCTGCCTCCTCTGCGTCTCACCTGACCGACACACAAGAATATAATGTCTTTCCAGGTCAGGGCTCTCCTACAGACTGGCCATCTTGGTAAGAACAAACTGGAAACAGACCAGACAAGAGCCACAAGGGCATCTGCCAGAATAAACACATTTCCTGTGAGAGGAGCACCTGGTCAGGGGCCAGGCGCTTAGGCATCATGCTGACTGCCAGGATAAAGTATCCCGTGAAAGGCACACTATAAACATCCACAACCACCTCCCCTGAAGACCTGTCAGGACAGGGACTGCATTCCTAGTCACTCTCCTAAGAGGGATCCTAGAACCACATTGGAGGGACTACAACAGAGGGCAAGAAGGCACATTACACAGTCCATCTTGTCGCCCTCCGAAGATGCAGCACAGAGTAGAACCAGAGAGGAGAGCCAGGATAGGCTGTGCACTTACAAAGAGTCTGCTTTGTTTAATCATAAGCCTGCTTGTGCCACCTGTATTGTAGATATGTAATGTTATCAAATATTACGTCAATCAACAAGTACAAAAACAGAGTCCTTGTTTCTATGAAAACTAAGTTGAATGCTTTAAAAAACAATAACAACAACAATAATAATGGTAAACCAATGTTTGTGCTAATTACTTGTAATAGTACTTGCCAAGTACTGTTCTAAGTGGCTTTAAAAAATACAAATGTGTTCTCTTACTGTTCTGGTGGCCAAAACTCCAAAATGGGTCTTATCGGACTAAAGTTAAGGTGTCAGCAGGGCTGCGTTCTTTCAGGAGGCTGCCAGGGAGCATCTGTTGCTTCCATTTTCCAGAGTCCGTGGAGGCAGCCCAGATTCCGTGGTTCAGGCCCCCTCCAGCAATCACATTACTCCAACCTCTGCTTCCATCATCACACCCCCTTCTCTGACCCTGACACTCCCACTTCCCTTGTAATTACACGTGAATAAACTGTTATAATCTCCTGTCTCAAAATCAGAGATAATTGCATCAGCAAAGTCTCTTTGCCAGATAAGGTAATATATTTACAGGTTCCAGGGATTCAAATGTATATTTCCTAAAAATGAGGACTCCTATATAACCAGAATATAATCATCAAAAGGAGAAAATTCACAGTGGTACATTACTAATATCTAATCCTCAGGCCCCATTCCAACTTTAAACGTTGTGCCAATATTGTTCTTTATACTAAAAACCCAGTTCCGAATCATAGATTGTAATTAGCTGCTGTGTCTCTTTAATCTTCTTCAATCTGGAAAGGATCCTCGATTTCTATTGCCTTTCATGACCTTGACAATTCTGAAGACTACAGGCCAGTTATTTTGTACACTGTTCCTCGATTTGAATTTGTCCAATGTTTCCTCATTCTTTTATCCAGGAAGATCATACAAGTGAAGTGAGGCTGTGTTCCTTTCAGCGAAGCTAATCAGGTAACACGCCATTTTTGTTTGCCTCCCTCCTGATGATATTCACTTGGAACACTTGATTAAGGTGGAACCAGAAAGACTTTTCCTGTAAAGTTATTTTTTCCTTCATAGTTAATAAATAATTTGTGAGGAGGTATTTTGAAACTATGTACATACCCTGTTCCTCATCAAACTTTCAATGCATTCTTTATTATCTCTGTAAGGATTTTATTCATGGGTTATAATCTATTAATAGATTCTATTATGTATATTATATTATTGTTTAATATAATTTAAATATTATATTATTATATAATTGTAAGTAATATGTAACTGTTTCTATTTATATCATTATTATTTTATTTGGAATGCTTAAATCAAAATCCTTTACCTACTGACAATCAGGATATCTCTTAAATAGATTGCAGATTTTGAATTTTAAGCATAAAAAAATTGAACATAACTATTTAATTTATAATATAAAGTTAACATATTACATTATAATAATATCAAATAATAATATAAATAAATTATATTAAATTATAATTAATATGCATAATAGAATCTATTAATAGATTATAACCTATTAATAAATTTCTTAAGGGGGATCCTATTGACAATCCTTTATCAGTAGTATTTCCCTTAAGCTGGTTTTGACACATTCCCATAATTCTCTGAGTACTTCCATGCTTTTGACACAAGATGTTCCAGGTTCATCTTGCGCTTTCCCTGCCCCAGCCCTGGAATCAGCAAGTCCTCCAAGGAGTGTCCTGGCTCCTTTAAGTTAGGAATAATATTAGAAACCAAGACCTGGGTTCTAGGTATACTCATCACTATGGGTGCTGACAGTCAATGAAACTAAGAAATGTATATTACATATATACTTGCTTCAATTGCAATTTATATTGAAAATTGTGAGTCACATTGATATTTCCAATTCCAGACCAATACCACAAAGTTCATTCTAGCTTTCTCCCTTTCCATATTGGGTGTAGGAGAGGGATTATTTTGTCTGCTACATTTATGAACTCATTTAATTCCTACAACATCCTTATGATTTAAATTAAGAAAAAATTGTCATCCCCCCAAACACTATAGTGTATATTTCAAATGGTTCAGGGGGAAAAAGTTCTTTGTTTTCTACTGCAACCTTTCTATAAGTTTGGGATTACTTTAAAATTTTAATAAGTTTATGTCTACAAAAACCTTTTTTGGATCAATAGACTATGAGATACAATAGGGTTCATAGTATTCCTGGTCATCTGAATGAGATAAATGCATTAAAGGCATTAACCATTTCCCAAATTGTGGGGTAGGAGAGAGAAAGGGAGAGACAAAATTTTAATCTCAGAATGGTAGGAGCTGGGAAAGGTGATTTATGTTGGCTTATCTTTAAGGATCTGGTATCACGATTCAGAGTTGCAATCTTCAGCTTGCCACTTTGTTCACTTTGTTCATTTTCATGTGGTCACTTGACAGCCATCCAGGCCTGAGGTCCGCTCAGAAACTAGAGGATCCTGATTAGCTAATCAGCCATCTTGGTTGGAAAACAGTCCATCAATATGGCAGAACGTATTAGTCTAAAACTAACAATTGAATGAACTTCTTGAGGCTTCTGAAGACAGCCTCCTCAATGAGAGAAAAACAGAAGAGAACTGTGATAACTCACTGGAATTTCAGAGATCTCTTGTCCAAGTTTCTTACTTTACAGACAAAGAAACCGAAGCATAAAGTGGCGAAGGATTTGGACAAGGCTTCACAGTGGTTAAGTGTCAGGACTTGGAAAACACTCACATTCTCACGTACATCTTCAATGGCATGCCAGAATTAACTTGGGTGCTCATCGACTCTGTTGCATGTAGCAACAGCCTTTATCAAGTTTGCACTGGAAGTCCACTTTATCCCAAAGGATTAGGGGTGGGAGTTGTTTCGTTTATTAATAAAATCAGTGAAAGTGGGGAAATCATAAAAGGTGCTATATAAATACCTTAAACATTTTATTTGACAGTTTTTCTTTAGGACTTGATCTGCTGATTAGTTTCGGACTTTCTTACATAAGCCTCAGTCAGGAAGCACCATCTCTAACTTTTACTCTCTGTTTTCTAAAGAGGAGTTAGAACTTAAAGATATATGTCAAACAGTTTGAGTGCAGAACCATTCTGCATTTTAATTTTTTCCCTTTCACTCTTTTAGAGTTGTCTCATCCATGTTTTCTTAGATGTGTGACTTAACTTCTCTGTGCCTCAGTTGCCCTTTCTGCAAAATTGGATACCCCAGGCTCATCTTGTATTTTCTCCACTTCAACCCAGAAATCAGCCATCTCTCCAAAGAGTCCTGGTTGCTTTTAGTGGGGGATGATATTAGAAACCAAGAGCTGGGTCCTTGATATACTCATCACTATAGGATTGTTGATGTTCCCAGGTCTTCATAGCAGACAGAGCTAAGGAATGTATGTTACATACCTACTTATTTCTATATCTGTTTATATGTATTAAAAACATGAATCACACTGATATCCCTGATTCCAAACCAACACCACAAATTCTGTTCTAGTTTTCTCCCTATCATTGTAACTCCCTTCTCCAATCATGAATAATCCAGCTTGCATCATCCTTAATAGATTTACTTATTTGATTAATATTCCTGTATATAACCAATCAATTTCCACTACCATTCTCTTGCTATGTGGACTCTGTCACACCATGCTCAGTCACCTACCTACATGGACAGCCTCCAAACCCTAAGTGGGCTCTGATACCTTTGCTGGGCCACCTGCACAGCAGGATGCTCACTTTATTCTGCTCAGGCTCTGACTTGCCATGCCACACTGTCCCTGTGTGGACATCCTCCTTAATCTGTTTGAGTTCTAACTCCCAGGCTGGGCCAATTCCATGCTTGTGGCCATACATTACCTTGCCTAGGCTCTGATACCCAATGTCAAGCAGCTCTGTTCTTCCTTACACAATGCTCAGTACTCTCAGCTCTCATGCCCACTCTGTCTTTGTAGCTCCCTCTTTCTTTTGGAGTAGATGCCAATCTTGCTCTTCATCATCTAAAAAAACCTTAGGAATGAATTGTCCAGGAAGACAAAAAGATGAGGAGAAGAAGACCTCCTTTTCGTTTTTAATAACTTCTCTGACAATGAAGATAGTCATTAGGGTAGAGAAACAGAAGGGAATATTTGAATTCAACAGGACATTTTGGTGCCTCACATCTTGACCTGTAGTATGTAGGGGAACTTATTTCCAGATTTATTGATTCCCAAAGGGTATTGTCACCAAAAGACACTATCTCTTCACTCAGAGCACTGTAAGTATTCAAATATTCAATTGCCATAATTGCCAAGATCACTAATTGATAGATACTGTCCTTTATTTCTTTTTCACTTCATTCTCACATTAGCATGAAGGACTTACCTACTCATGGTATTTAGCTCTTGAAGGGCTGATACACATCGGTATGCTATAATCAGTGTGGGCTTAGAAGTTAGATGCATTCAAATCATTCTAATCTATCAGCTGTGTGAATTTGAGCAAGTTATTCGCCTTTGCATATCTTGGTTTCTTTAACTTTAAAATAGGTGGCAATATCTACCCTTTGTTATAAGAAAAATATATATATATATATATATATTCAATGTAGTAAAGCACCCTCTAAATGTTCATTCCTATCACTTCTACCTCCTTGGAAAAGTCCCATGTGTGATTGTGTGTGTGTGTCTACATACAACTGTCTGGCTCTCTCTTCTTTCTTTTTTCTTTGAGATCTTCAACCATGTAAAAAACTTCATTCAGCCATGTAAAATTAATCAATAATACCAGTTCTGAGAACCATAAAGTTAGCCTAATTTCCGATTGAACTTTAAATAAATCTATCACCTGCTTTTCTCAGAAGTCTTTGACTCAATGAGCACTACCTGGACTTCCCTGAAAACCTTGATTCTTGACAGTTTTAGGACTGTCCTCAGGCCTTTAGCAGCATCCCAATGGTATTCTCATTATTGCCAATACAGGGGAAAGCAGAAGCATCATTCTGTAAATCTGCCTCTTTCTGTACTCAATTTACCAAGAGTACATCCTGCTGCCCACTTGTGTGAAAGTCCTCCAGTGTCCTAGCTTGCCTGCCTCACTCTCTCTCTCTCAACTACTTAGTGTCAAGCTGTGGGGATTCCCTGTTCCTTCCATGTTTCAAAGACCACTCTTAAAGAAGTTGAACCAGAAAACCTGCGGAGAGTTTATTGGTCCGGTCTGCCCCAGTGAGTTGGAGAAATCTATTTTTGTTGCCATATAAAATTATTCTATGATCTCCTGCATTACAGTCTTGTCTTTGAACCACTTCTGTTGAAGCAGTACTTTTTCTTTGGTTATTTTATTATAATTTTATAGTATAAAACTCTTCCTCTGGTTACACTGGAGCCTTGTGCCGAGTGAAATATAGTGTCTCTCTCATGTGATGAGATGGAAATTATCCTTGCCCCCATGACACCAGAGTAAAATGGGAAACTGCACTTGTGTAATCATCAGAGTACAGACCATATAAGAGGAGTATAGAATTGTTCCCTTTTTAGGGGGTTTAATTAAAATCATTACTTAAAAATAAGCATCATGACATCATGATTGGGCTATTTTCAAACCATAGAACACCTTTGAGAATTCAGGGTTCCATTAGAAAAGTGCCTCTTGGTTTATACATGTATGTTTGCTGGATTCAAAAATTTAAAGGAATCTATTAATCTTCTGGTAATGGCTGCACCGATCATTTTATAGTTGTCTAAAAATGAGAGGCATATCAAAATAATTTAATATTTTATAATATTTTAGAGGGTCATTATAAGACGTTCGCTTTTACTCAGTAAGGATTAAATAACCAAGTCTATGTTTTTTATTGCTGATTTCTACGATTAAAGCAAGTACATATAAGCTGAGCTGATTGCAACATAAAGAATTATTCTCTTGGGTCCTACTTGTATTCATTCTCTTCCTACATTTAAAAAAACCATTCATCAATGACTCTGCAGCAGTACCAGGACTTAGCATGCACATATTATCATCTCATATTCCATTGCAGTCTTCCAAAATCATGCGTGTGCATGTGAGTATGTAGGTACCCACCCACACTCACAAACACATACATACACATGCAGGCACTTATAATGGCATCCAAATACATTTACCCATAATTACAGTGTAGGCATTTTATCGGACACAGATATTTTTGCATTCATTTATGGAACCTGCAAAGAAGCCATGCTAATGTTTGGAGTCTTAAAGCAAACTGTAATCTTCTAAACAGTGAGGTGAACCTCAGAGGCAGTAGTCTTTTGATATGCAGCATAAGTGAATGCTGCATAATGTAAAATGATGGTGCTATTAATCCTACGGCACTGGTGGTGCCCAGCCCCCCCTTCACTATTGATACCAACACCATTGTCTCTGGCTTTAAACTTCATCAGTATGCAAACAGAGTGTCACTATGATGGGTGGTAACTTGGTTGGATGCACTTTCTACATTTCTGGCAAATGAGTATAATTATTTTCAGAGCTGCGGGCAACTCATGCATGTTTTATCCCCCATCTGGACCGGCACGGTACACAATAGTGATAAAAGATGATTTTCCCCCTTGGATGTTCACAGGCCATCATCGACACAGTCCTGATGAAATGGCCATGTATCCCCTAGCAGTTCTATATCTGCCACAGCTTGACAACAAAATTATTTCCCCATAGTACTAAAACACTTCAAATATTCAAGCCCTCTGTGCATATATTTGTGTTTTGAAGCATTCAGCGTTAACATAATGTGGTAATTTATAAACTGACAAATTAACTATGCAGAAATCACAGAGAGGCCTTATGAGGTCTGCAAAGCAGCAGAAAAGAAAGCAGAAGCTTTTTGCGCTCTGTAATAATAATAATCCTATCAACTGTCGCAGATTGCCCAGCCTCCCATTGTTAGAGCTGCTCACTCCGAAGCTTGCTTACTGTAGGTGATTCTGCCTGAGATGCCTCACCTCAATGCCAGCCAGGAGACTCAGCTCAGGACTTCTCAGTGCCACCCCTCTCCAGGTCTGGGGCTAACAGGGAAAAGGGCCCCAATGAAACACACAAGTTGCCCATATCCATCACTGAGAAGCAGACATGGAGGTGTGGAATGGAATTTGGAAAAGGGACATGCGCCTTCCAGACAGGAACTGCATGTAGGACTGGCAAAATCAAAAACAGCAAAACTGAGATTATGCATGTGGAAGCCAGATCCTCCTTCTTTGTTTCGTGGTTATAAAATCATGTGAATGATTAAAATCCATCATCTCGCTGCTTGCTCTAACAAATGCTGGCGCTCCTTACAGACCCACTATTGATCCTCAGACAGACAGTTGAAAGGAGGTAGCATTCGTCAAAGGACGCGAAAGAGCACATTTTCACTTTTATTGTATTAGCTTAATTCTCTTTCAGATGAGTTAAAGACTAATTTTGCTAGACCAAGGGGAGAGTCTGTGCATCTTCTGCTGCCCCCATCTGTTTAACATGTAGATTCTTAGAGGGCAGAATTAATTTTTAGAGGCAAGAAAGTATTTACAAATTCCTTGTAAAATACAGTACATTCCTTCATGACATGCCCAGCCAGCCACACTTCCTTCCTCCCCCACTGCACCCTGTTCTCCACTCCCCTCCCCCAGTCACCCCACCCACTCCCGCAAGCATGCTCACCCTTACAGACTCACACATGCATGCTAAACACCACACACACACACACACACACACACACCGTCTTTTAAATGGTATGTACCATGCTATGAGGCCTACCAAACATCAGACACTCTTTATCAGCAGTTGTGCCAGGGTCTCCATGGCAACAGTATAATAGATTTGCCCTTATTCAATCCCAGAGGCCACATTGAAGCGCAATGCAAAATTTGCTGGGGCCTGAATTCCTTTCAAGCCATGGCTCATGTGTCAGGAAACAAGTCAATGCACAGACAGCACTGCACATAAAGATGGAAAGGAACCTTTTCTCTCCACCGCTGTTTGCTCACAGTGACATTCAGAAGCCCAGACCCTTCTAGATCTCATTTCTCTCTCATTTTCTAGTTATTAATTCACTTCTTTGGGTGGAGAGGCGAGTGGGGGAGGGGAGCATCAGGCTTTGCAATTATAAACCGCCAATGAAAGTGCAAAGCAAGCTGCATAAAAACGAAGCGTGCATCCCAGCCTCCAAGGTTATATAGGATTCAATATGGCTGAAGCCCACCACAGTTGCAGAGTGCATTCTGGGGTTTGATGCCCCTCAGTGCCAGCAGAGTTGAGCAGCCCAGCCAACCTCCTTGACCCAAACTGGAGTGCTATTCTGTGATACTCGAAGAAACCATCCCCAGGGAAGGAGAGGCAGAGGAATGGACACATGCCCTTGTCCTAAAGCCAATCTCGGCAGGCAGGAGGAATTCCCGGGAGCTCACACCTGAAGTACACTGTGGCTAAAACAAGCACAGCTTAAAAGTTAAACAATCATTTGTTTCAGGTTTATTTTAATCATTAGCTTTGGGACTTCCAAGATGATTACTTTGTGGGTTAATTATTTTCTGTGCTGTGGCTTTCCAAACCTAATTGCTCAGCTTCATTATTGTACATAGTGATCCATAGCCCATTCCTAAAATTACCTGTCCAAATATTTTCCCTTTTGAGTATCACTGAGAATTTTCTATTTTTCTCTCTGAGTTGGAACTTTGCGTAAATAACTTGGTTGGAGATGCTTGTGTGATTTTGAAGATTAAACCAGGGTTATCATTGGGCAGGTGACAGAACTCAATTGGTAATACTATCAGGATTTGAAAGAAGACTTTTTCAGGACTTTGCCCACCTGAAACCTAATTAACTTCAAGCCAGTGGTTCTCATACTTTAATGTGCATAAAAATCACCTGGAATGCTGTTAAAACACAATTTCTCAAACCCCATTCCCAGAGATTCTTATTCAGTAGGTCAGGTTCCAGAACTTGCTTTGCTCACAAACTCACCAGTGATGTCAATGTGGCCGGTCCAAGAATCACATTTTGAGAACCACTGCTTTTGGCCAATCTCCATGAGTGAAAGTTCTCAACCTCTGATTGCAAGTTTATTTTGACTATTTACCATAATGTCAACTTCAATGCTCTTCTTGAAGGCATGACTTGTCATCCTAATATAATTAGCCCCTCTTTCAGCAGATCAGACCTACGAATGCCTCAGCCTCTGGAGGACACGGAGAGAATGGAAGCCATGGAGGAGAAAAGAGAAAAGTGTCAGAGGACCAGGATATACCCTCAGGACTAGCACTGTGCCTGCCATAGAATGGGGTCTGCTCAGTGTTTTTTGGGTGAATACATGAGTGAGTAAATATGATAGAATTTCAAGACTCCCATACTTCAGAAAGGAGATCTTAAGTCAAGAAGAGAGAAATGCTATGTTTTATTTATATTGAAATATAATCAGGTATTTTCTGTTGGATTTTATAAAATTACATATGAATTTTGTGGGGAGGGGAGTAAATAATACTTTAAATTCCTAGGAAGCTGGAGCCATAGGATGAGTCACTGTAGAAAGCAGGCAAAATCCCTTTATAATTAAAAACATAACTCTCTAACTTATCTAATTTTGCAAGTTTGGGATTTCTTCAAGTGGAAAACACTGCATTTTCATTTTAAGAATCACCAGCTTTGCTTTTTACTGAACAAAATGAAAGTATGGATTTGGGCCTGATGTTTAAAACCTGAAATCTTAAAATCAGAATCTGCTTCTTTTCATTTCTTCCTCCTGAATATTTGACCCTCAAATCTGGGTCATTTTAACAGGTAATCAGTCTTAATAACCACAAAACATTGAGCCGATATCACAGAACACTAACTTAGGATGGCTCTGCTGACTTTGACCAGAATGTGATCACCTGTACTAAGTAAGCCAAACTCTAGAAACTGACTACTGGGGGCCCGTGGGAGGAGTGTAACACTGAAGTCCTGCGACTTGCTTAGTGAATTACCTCATCTAAGGTAAATTTGTAGTAAGGTAACTAACTGGCGGTGCTTTTCACCACCCTTTACAGCATGTCTTCAGTTCTGAGGTTTTTCTTGCCAAAACAGGACAAAGGGCACCAGGTGGGCAGCCTCCCAGGTGGGACCACACTGGGTCCTCTGTGCCCTTCCAGCTGGGAAGGCACAGGGGAGACAAGAGCAGAGCTGATTTATCTTCCCCTATCTTGCCTGTTGCTTCAGCCCTCAGGTAGCAACTGGTGAAAAAGAAAATTCCTTTATAAATCTAAATACACAGTATTGTAGAATTTTTAAATAGACCTTTGAGAGCATGGTGCTTGAAGCTTCCTTCTGCCAGAGAAGGGTTGGAAGGCCCAGATAAGTGGATCCCAAGATCATGCATGCAGCTAGTCTGTGGCAGAGATGAAAAGTGAGTGTGTACTTAGACTCAGACTCAGATGGAAGGGACCATGTGCTGCCCTAGCCTGTTTCGCCTCCAGGAAGAACAGCCTGTCCCACTGCTGGGCTGTGAGATGTTCCCATCCTGGGGTTAACCATCCTGCCACAGGCTACCTAAAGGGGAAAATGAATGCAGAGCACTATCAACAACTTTCAGTTCAACAAGTATTTATTGAGCACCAGCTATGTGCCTGGCACTACACTGTGCTCTGTCAGCCCTAGAGTGAGTCAGACATGGCATTTAATGACAAGGTAGTTACAACCAGGGAAGTCTACTTTTCATCACTTTACAATAGCTGTCTCCTTTGTAATGCTTTGCAAACTGGGGTATGCCCCAGTTTGTCTCGAGCCAAAGATGAAACTAGTTCTTTCTTCTGGAAGTTTCCATTTTCCCTGATTATAAGTACTCTATTTTCTTGCTTTTATGACATAGATTTTTTTTCAGATTATAAGTTTTGGATATCTGAGATGGAGTCCTCTTAAACTCAAAATATGCATTAAATTGGTGATTGTTCTTTTTTATCTGATACAGGTTGAGCTTCATCTTAGAATGAAATTCTAAATTGAGGGGGCTAAAGGAGTTGAAAATGGTATCTGTAATACTAAATTTCAGACTGCTGCACAATATATCAGTTTTAGGTAATTTTTAAAAGATAAACAAGTACAAGACTTCAAAGAAGTCTCTCCCTGGTGAAGGGTCCCTTCCGGCTTCACCTTAGAGTCTCTGCACTTTTAGTTCATCTCATTCGGGTGTTTCAAGGGAACAGAAAAGCCCTGGTTTAGATGATGCAGGGTTTTCTGATGCCAAAGTGAGAATGATAAAATGTCTGAAGGAAGAACAGGATGCTATGCATTCCAGGCAGAATCTGGACTTGAAAACAATGAAGCACAAATGCTTTTAGATGAACTGATTCACTTTTATTTTGTAAACATCCTAGAAGAATTCCATTTGCACTGAACTGTTTGAACCACTGCAGAGCTCTTGGTCCTTGTAATCCCCAAGGAAAGTCAATCTATCCCGTCCTGCTACATCTATCCCGTCCTGCTACACTGTGTTTCTCCACTTTGCCCCTTTTCTCAGTTCTTTGTGATCAGCATAAAGTTTGAACCCTTCCTCTTCTCACCGTCCTGACTGGCCACCTGTCCAGCCCTGCGGTCAGCTGTACTGACCAGCAGACGGTGCCTCTCTTGCCAAGTGGAGCCGATGCTCTGTAACCATTGTTTGTGGGGCCACACTGCCGTCCCCATCGTTGCCCCTCCAGGACACTCGTCAACAGCTGTGAGAGGCTTCCCATCCTGGCCTATATAAAAGGAAGGCCTGAAAACGCTTCTCGGAGCATCAGTTCATAGGTCACCGCAACCGGCCGAACAATACGCGATTATTCAGTGGGCTCCAATTCATTTGCTTCTGCTCCTCCCCCACCGTTACCCTTGAGAGAAAACTAATTTGCAGAAAAATAGCCCCTGCCAGCCAACTTCTTCTCCTAAATGTATGCTGACCCCGAACTCTTGTCTCAGTGGGTCCTTATTCTCATAGTCAATGCACAAGAGTTCTGAAAAGCAGTCTTCTCCTTTAAAAACCTCCCCCACCCCCCAGCATCTCAGTCCGGGAGATGCTTTCTTTTTCTGCTATTCTTTGCTTCTCTTTTTAACATGTGTGCTGAAATTGGCACTTTCTCTGTTCAGTTCACTCCCCTTCTAGTATTAATGCAGCAATGGAGAAATGTGCGCAATTTTTCCAGTCTCTGCGCTCGGCGAGCCCATGGGTGATGGATGAAATGTAACATGCTCTACCTTACATATTACTATTTAAGGGAAGCGCCCAGGCCGGCTGGTGATGCATGGTTTGCTCCACAGCGCCCTGTGCAAGCAGGGAGCCCAGGCTGCCTGCACCGTTGTCTGAGTAAATAATGGGGCTAATAGCATTTGGCGCAAATGAGACTCCTATAGAGGGCATCGGACTTGTTTATCCAGTTATGATTTTTCTTTGTCAAGAAGCCTTCTCTCCCTGTCCTCACCAGAGCTTCCCCAGTGTGGCCTGCCTTGGTTATCTGGGGAGGAGGGAAGGTCTCGGGGAGTTCAAGATTTTGTAACTAATATTGAACGCCAGGGAGAATGGATGCCAAGGTCAGGTTAAGAATAAAGAAAATTGATTTGGAGGTCAGGGTCATGATGTGAAAGGCCTTCAATGCTGCCAAAATATTTTCATTATCGCTGTTTTTGTTACGGAAAAGACGAGGCCCAATGTAAGAAGGCTAAGAGGTGGAGGGAGGAAGCCTCAGACAGAACCAGGGGAATCAGAATCCTAGTTGTGATTTACTGGGCTTGTGTTTTCCTAGTTTCTTTGCCTGGCGTTTGCCTCACCCGTAAAAGTATGCGGATGTCTGGATGGACTAACATTGACAATGAAACCCTTTCCCACAGAACCTAGTGGGTCTGGGCTTGGACTGAGCTGAACTAACTCTCTCTCCCTGCTTCTCTTCTCTCTCTCTTTCTCTCTCTCTCCCTCTGTCTCTCTTTCCTCTCTCTTCTCCCTGTCTCCCTCTCTCTCTCTCTTAGCGTCTCTTTCTCCTCTCTCTCTCTCTCTCTACCTCTCTCTCCCCATCTCTCTCTCTCTATCTCTCTCTCCTCTCTCCATCTCTCTCTCCTCTCTCTCTCTTTCTACCTCTCTCCTCTCTTTTTATCTCTCTCCCTCCTCTTTTCTCCCTCTCTCCCTCCTTCTCTCTCTGTCTCTCCTCTTCTCTCTCTCCCTCCTTCTCTCTCTCATCTCTCCCTGTCCCTTGCTTCTCTCTCTCCTCGCTGCCTCTCTCTCCCTATCCCTCTCCTCCCTCTCCCTATCTTTCTCCTACCTTCTCTCTCCTCTCTCTCTTTCTCTCTCCTTTCTCCCTCTCTCTTCTTGTCTCCCTCTCTCCTCTTTCCCTGTCTCCCATCCTCTCTCTCTCCTCTCCCTCCCTGTCTCCCTCTCTCTGTCTCTCTTCCTCTCTCACTCTCTACCTCTCTCCTCCCATCTCTCTCCACCCTCTCTCTCCTCTCTCCACCCTCTCTCTCCTCTCTCCCCCTCTCTCTACCTCTCCCTCTCTCCCTTTCTCTCCTCTCTCTCTCTCTCTCTCTGCAAAGAAGCTGGAGACAAGTTCTTCCACTTCTATTTGCAGTAGTGAGCTATTTCATGCATCACTGTGAGTCTCCTTTTCACCCATTACTACAACATATCTACAACACAGGGCTGTATATTTTAACAAAATCCTGTTATTATTGGAGCTCTGACCTGATTTTGTTTCTATATTCTGAAGCAGAAAAGACTCCAGTGGCATGAAATTAGCAACACATTCTGCTAGTGTGTTAATTGTGTGAGAGTTTTTGGCAGGAGAAATTCCTAACACAACACAGAATTTATTTTTTATTTAAATTTGGTAGCGGTTTCATATTGTGTTTAAGGAGAGGCACCATGGCTTAAACCACTAGGGATTTACTGTACATTCAGGAAAAGGAAAAAAAAAAAAATCAGCCTAATTCAGTGGTGCAGAAGGAATTTTTTTTACTTAGCAGGGAAGCTGCTAGCGTTGATTTCTAATTCATGATGAGAAATTGGCATTCCCAGGCAGTGGTTTGGGACATCCTTGGGCCCCAGTTCGGTATCCAAATGCAGTTGTATCAGGCAAGTAGCAGATTCCCTCTTTGATAAAAGCAAACACACATGAAAAGCAGAAAGTCAAAATCTCCCAGGCCAGAGGAGCTGTTTTTCTCCAGTGTATCATCTTTCTGAGTCTCCCAAAGATCAAAGGTTATGATCTAGTTTGGATGTGTAGATAGAAAAACATTGATAATGAAGGTCTCATGTTAAAATTTGACCCCCAGTCTTGGAGGTGGGGCTTGGTGGGAGGTGTTTGGGTCAGGGGGCAGATCTCTCAGGAACGGCTGAGGCCATCCCCTTGGTGATGAGTGAGTCCTTGCTCATTAGTTCACATGAGAGCTGGTTGCCTGATACCTTCTGCTCTCTCTCTCGCTCTCGCTCTTGCCATATAACACGCCTGCTCCTCCTTCACCTTCCACCATGAGTGGAAGCTTCCTGCGGCCTCACTAGAAGCAGATGCTGGCGCCATGCTTCTTGTACAGCCTGCAGAATTATGGGCCAAATTAACCTCTTTTCTTTATAAATTACCATCCTCAGGTATTTATTTATAGCAACACAAAATAGACTAATACAGGTCACAGTGTATGGACATGGCTGTCCCCAGAAAGGGGAAGGATGAACAAACAAGCTAACAGGTGTATACCATAGAAGAGGATGGACTCCTCCCCTTGGGGGCAGTAGGCAGCTCTGAAAGAAGAAAAAGGTAAAATAATGTTTGCTGAACACTTACAGTCTACCAGTCATTGTATTGGCAGGCATATACCATTGTATTTCTTAATCTGACCATACACAAAACATGTGATTCTCTGCTCACCCTGAAATCAGCAGCTCTCTGATCCTTTTCCCCCTCTCCTCCACGCACTTCCTTCCTTGCCCAACCCTCACCTCTGAGCTCTTGTCTGAGCGGCTCTGGGCTGCCCTGGACAGCTTCTAGCTGTTCCCCTGCCCTTCACTGTGTGGCTCAGCCCAGCAGTTTAAAGCAGAACAGACAAGGGCTCTTCTCCCCGGTGGCATCACTTCTGTAACAAGTCTTTCTCTAGAATAGTTAGCTATGCCCTGAATTTGATTCCTGGTGTATGGCAGAAGGACACAGACTAGGCTTCAAATCCCAGCTCTCTCACTTTGTGTCGTTGGGGAGATTATTTACTCCCTGACTGGACCTGGGTTTCCACATCTGTGAAAGAAACAAGCACAATTTGGACCAGGTGACAGGTGCAGCATTCTCACCCCTGGGGCTGGCCTTCACTAAGTTCCTTTGCTTCTCAACCCCACAATCATGGCAGTCACATCTATTGAACCCACATTAGGGGCCAGACACCACACTAAGCAAGGTATAAAAGGAGATGTCCTGGAGGTCCTATGGAGTGCATACAACACCTCATTTAACCCTCCCACAACCTGGAGTGGGGGGAATTTTTATCCTCCTTCTTCAAATAGGAAATCTGAGGCTTAGACAAGGGAAACCACTGTGAAGGGCATGGCTCAGATGTCACCCTGATTTGTCTGATTCCAAAGACTTCTTTTAACTTCAGTGCTTCTCAACCCTGGCTATCTGGGGAGCTTTTAAAACACGGATACCAAGACCCGTATCTTGGACTAACTGAATGGAGGTGGGGTTGAATATCTCTAGCTTTGAAAAGTTACAGGAGGACTCTAACTTGATGCTTAGAAGGTGACGGAGCCTCTGTCTTGATAATGTTCCACTGCCGACAACATCCACCCATGTCCACAAACTAGGGCTTCTTAACTAACACAGGAGTTTCAAAGGCCAGTTTTTACCAGTGATGAAGGATCTGCTATGGGCTGGGCACTTTATGTGATCTCTGATCCTTACAGCAACTATGCAGGAATGAGATGTAGTCAATTTTTTTTGGTTCAAATAACTTATAAAAATAACTGGTACACACAAACCCTCAGTCAATAGTATTATTAATATCAGCACTGTCATCATCATCATCTCTTGGATCCTCACAGCAGCCTCAGACATGTCAACCTGTCTCCTCAACATCCCTGGAATGTGTTCATTTCTCACTGTCCCTGCTGCCACCCATTTCACCTGAATGCCCATCATTTCCCACCTGGACAGCTGCCATAGGCTTTTAACAACTTGCTGAAAACAACCTCATCCTCTCCCAATCTATTTTGTACAAAACATCCAGGATGATCTATTTGAAACACAAATATTTAACCTTCTCTGGTTAGGAAATGGTGATGTCTATCAGGGTCACTGCACAGGACCCTGGTAGGTTGGTAGGTTGAACTCTTCATAAAAGCACCAAGTACAGAGGCAGGTGGTGCTGAATCCTCTCCCCACTCTGCTTGTCCTGCCCAGAGCCTGGGAGGGGGCATCAGCCCTGAGGACAGGGTGTCTATTTGTGCTTCATGGGTACAGAGTGTGTGTGTATGGTTTGGTTTGGGTTAAGAGGTGTGTGTTTTCTAACTCACACAAAGGTTTGGAAAAGAGCAGCAACAGCCATGAAATTGGACCAACTGCACTGAGTCATTGTGCTAGATAAATGTGAAAATTTAAATAAAAAGGAGGCTCCCTCCAGGAGTTGAAATTTGAACCCAGGGTGTCAGTCTCACCAGATCCTCTCCTAACCCCTGTTGTTTTCCCTGGAAGGCAGAGAAATTATGCTCTCAGGGAGATTCCACAGATAGAAAATTCTTTGGGCAGGTCAACTAGGAGAAGCTCCATAGAGGAGAGAGGGGCAGTCCCTCCTTTCAAGACCAAAGGTGGGCCGACAAAAGCCAACCAGCCTGTTCCCCTTGCCCATCTTATTTAGTTAAGGCCTCAATTCCTTTGGCCTTCAAAACAAAGTGTAGTAAAACTTTTGATGAAAAAAACCTTTCTTAGGAGAGAAGAATTTAGATGACAAGGGAAATGGTTATGCTTGGCATCTGATCTCTGTTTCAAGTAAATTCATTCTCAGCTACCTACTTGATAGGTAAGGTAGTGATAAGGAAAATTAGATTTTAATACAATATCTATCATTATTCTTCCCCATCACATCATTGCTTTTGCTGGCACCAGATTGAAAACTTGGCACAGCATTGTAGAACTGGAAAGTCTCATAGAAATAATCTAGTCCACATGCTGGCATCCCAAAGCCCCTGTAGGATGGGGGTCTTCATGTGACCTTTCAATATTTGTGAGCTTCTATGTGTGTTAAGTTGGCACAGACTCACTAAAACATCATTTCTTTGCCTTTGACTAGAACTTTAGTAACTTAACAATGTTCATACTTTGGCCATCTCACGCTAAGTTCTTGCTAGCAGCTATGTCTTTCATTAATAAAAGTGAAAATGAAATCACTGTGACCAAAAATCACACTCACAGCTCATGGAAGATTCTTGATTCCCAGACTAAGGTTTATTTCCACCATACATTCCTGTCATTTTCTTGACATTTAGGTCAATGAAGAATTTTTGTTTGATTATTAGTTTCAAATCACTCAGCTTAAATTCCAATGTAATAAATTCTTTTTTCAAATTTTATTTTAAAGATGACTATAGCTGCTATACATTTCAAACTGGATTATTCACTATCAATAGAAATAAATACAAAACAAAGCATTGTGATTGAATTCCAGCTAACCACAGTTTTGCCGACCAGGGCTCTTAAATTGAGGTCTGTTCCCTCTTTGTTAAGGAAAGAGGGTGGAGGAGATGAGGAAATGTTGAGAGGTGTTAAAGGAAAATTGGCACCAAACTGAGGCTCTCTCTAGACTTATTCAGAATATGGAAAGGCAATAAAAAGGGGAATACATTTCTCATAAAAATTATCTCATAGTTCCTGCTGCCTTCAACCCATGGGAGAAATAACCATATTACAGAAGTCAGAAATAGAGCCTCTGCCCCAACCACTACCTGACTCTTTCTGGTTTGGCTAAAAACTCACTCCTTTCTTTTCTTGGATGGACCACCTCTACTTCTCCTTCTTCTCCATGACTTTTGGATCATTTTATCCCCTTTGCTCCCCACTTCCAGAGCCCTGTCTACTCTACTGGGTCTCAAGCCCTGGGGTTCACAGCTTGTTGGTGAGAAGGCTTAGAATCTTGGAGATAGAAGAGAGAGTGGGGGGACAAGGAGGAGGAGGAGGAGGAAAAAGGAGGAGGTGGTAGTGAATACAGCCCATTGTTCTCAAGCAAGTCTGAATATTCCCAGTCAATGATCCACACTTGTTTCACCCTTAAATTCTTTTTTGTTGTTGTTTTAATTTTTCTTTTTTCTTTTCTTTTCTTTTTCTTTTTTTTTTTTTTTTTTTTTTTTTTGAGACAGGGTCTCATTCTGCCATCCAGGCTAGAGTGCAGCGGTACAGTCATGACTCACTGTAACCTCAAATCCTGGCCTCAAGCGATCCTTTCACCTGTGCCTCCTAAAGTGCTGGAATTACAGGGGTGAGCCACTGCGTCTGCTCAAGCCCTTTAACTCTCCTTCCCATTTCCATTGTGCCGTGGGAGTGTAAGGCAGCCTGAAAGCTAATTTTTACCCCCTGATAGAGCCTTCAGCCCTTTGCCTCCTTTCTCCTGCCCCTTCCTCTTGTGTCTCCATAACATACATGATGCTTCAGTCTTATCCTTTGTAGCTTTTATTCTGTCCTGCCTTCCTTCACATTCATAAATCACAACACGTTTTCTTACTTAATGATGTGGGCTAGATGATTACTCTGCATTTTCTATCCTGTTTACCATCCTACCTGGCTGAATTTTTGAAATTTAATAATTTGAAGTCACACAGAATGCAGATATAGATACCAGGCTTCCTCGTTACTTGAATCTCCTCAATTAGTTACTCCCATGTCCAGTGTTCTCTGTGTTTGTTTATACTGTAAAGCCCTGATTATCTGAAACTCCTTTATCCAGAAACTCTGTTATCTGAAATAAGGTTGTATTACTGGATGTGTTTTATTTACTTCAAAAACTGCCTGGTTCACCTGAACCCTTGCTTATCCGATTTAATTCAATGCTTACCTGGATTCTTCAGATCAGCAGGGCCTTGGAGATCCCTACTCCATTTTCTTATTGTTTAACCTCTGCTGCAGAACAACTTCAATTTCAGTCTTACTTTCCATGGTAGAAATGCATGCCACGTTATCTGCATCCTACAGTTGCTCCGCTATCTTTATTCCTGCCTCCTTTCTAAAACCCATGTTAAAAAAAAAAAAAGAATAATTGAACTTTTTAAACCTCCTGTTGTATCATGAGGCAGCATAGTCAAAGGGAAAGGATGTTGTCATGCATCTAGGGACCTGACCTCTGTTCTTGGCTTGGTTCTGTAGTTGACTGTGTGACTTAAAACAAGTCCTCTAAACCACCATGCATTTCTGTTTCCCAATCAGCCAACTGGGGATAACAGTGTCTAGGCTTCCTTGTTACCTGAGATTACCTGACGTAGGAAGTATAGTTGTAGAAAAGTTTTGAGGGGAATAGTCTTTTTATAATTAATCTAGACAGAGAGAGTCATTCATAATTAAGTAATAATTAATCTAGAGAGGCCTTACTAATTCTTTTTATAATGGCTCACATTTGGCAAAGAATAAGATTGAGAAATGTTAAAGAAAAATTGGCACCAAACTGAGGCGACTGAGACTTTTTCTAGATAATACAGAAATGCTGATTCATAGCAAATGAGTATCTGTACTCTGCTTGCATGCTTCTCATAATGGAAAGATCACTATGTCTTTTCAAAGTTTTCATTACTAAACTATCAGATATTTCTTTCTCGCATAACGCAAAAAATATCCCTTTGTGAAAATTTCACCTGCTTGTCCTACAGCAATTCAATTTACCAACGATTTGCAAAGGCCTGTGTCAGTTATCTGGAGTTACTAAGATAAATTCAGCTTGGGTTCTGCACTCAAAATCTTTGCACATGGCAGGATACCTAAGACATGTTCTACAAATGAAAGGTCAGCTGTAGCATTGGATTTCTTAAAGATAGAGATAGTTCCGCTGCTGGCTAACATGGAATAATCGGGACCAGACTTGCCTTCCTTCCTGGAACAACCAAAATAATGAGCAACACTTTTCAAGACACTGGATGTCAGACAAAAAAAAAAAAAAAAAAAAACAGTGATTCTCAAGTGATAGGAAACAAACAATTGCCCCTACAAAATAAGCCTTCCAAAAACCTACTGCCTTGGGAGAAGTTTCCAGTCCTCATGCAGGGAATCCAGACATAGGAGTCCAGTGAATTCACTGAGAAAAGATGGAAATGAGATTCCTGGAGACCTAGACAGCTAGAGTTTTTGGGATAGTGTACTGAAAAGGAGAGAAAGAACACCAGTGATCTACCAAGGCTCCCTCCTGAATATTCTGCAGAGTACTGATCAACAAACGCACATGAGGAAAGTTTCCAGCAAGGAAAGTCTTACCTCCACAAATTAGAAGGAACAGGACCATGCCTGTTTCTACCAGCCAGACTGAGAAGCCTCATAATTTGTGGGGCATTGGGTATACTAGTCAGAAGGCTGTTTTCTCAGTAATGAAAAATAATTCACAGTAGACTGAAAACAGCTCTGGGTTTCACCTAACAAATCTTAAAAACAAGACCAAAAAGTAGTAAACTGTTTATAGGCAAATTAACTGCATCCCTGAACAAAGCTCAAGAATATTTATAGGAATACAACAATAGCCAGTACCTGACAAAATTCACACAGTACGGTACTCAGTAAAAAAATTACCAGGTATGCAAGAAGGTAGACAAATATGACCAATAATGAGGAGAAATAGCTACCAATCAAAACCAACCCAGAGCTGACACAGATGTTAGAATCAACAGACAAGGACATTTGGACAATTCTTATAACTGTATTACATGTGGTCAATGAGTGAAGAACAGACATAGAAGTTATTTTAATTGAACTTAGAAGATATTTACATGGAACATCTAGGTATGAAAACTACAATTTCTAAGATAAAATTTTCACTGATGAAATCAGTGGTAGATTAGACATTGCAGAAAAAATTTTAAGAAACTTTAAGACATAGCAGTAGACACTATTCTCAAACCACAGAGAGAAAAAAGAATAAAAACAAAAAGAACAGAGACTCACTGACTGATGGAACAAATTCAAGTGGATCAATACTAGTGTAATTTGTGTCTAGAAGGAGAGTAGGTGGGGGAATGGAAATAGAACAAGAGCCCAAGCACAGATACCGTAAAGAAAAGGTAATCAGCTGTGCGGTAGCTCACGCCTGTAATCCCAGCACTTTGGGAGGACAAGGCAGGTGGATCACCTAAGGTCAGGAGTTTGAGACCAAACTGACCAACATGGAGAAACCCCATCTCTACTAAAAATACAAAATTAGCCGGGCGTGGTGGCACATGCCTGTAATCCCAGCTACTTGGGGGGCTAAGACAGGAGAATTGCTTGAAGCCAGGAGGTGGAGGTTGCAATGAGCCAAGATTGTGCCATTGCACTCCAGCCTGGGCAATGGGCAACAAGAGCAAAACTCTGTCTCAAAAAAAAAAAAGGAAAGAAAGAAAGGTAATCAAGGAACAACATAAACAAATTGTTCAAAACCAAAACCAGGGTAAAGAGTAAATCTCAAAAGCAATCATAGAAAAAAGGCACATTATGTATGGAGGAAAAAAAAAAACAGGAGAAGTTCCTTATCAGAAACAATGTGAGAGCATTGCTTAAAGGTGGAGCAACACCTTTAAATATGAAAAAACTGTTAATGTTGAAGTCTACACCAGTGAATAGGCCTTTCAGAAATGAAGGCAAAATAATTTCCAGACACACAAAAGAAGAAAGAATTTGTCACCAGTAGATCTATGCTGCAAAATATGTTAAAGGAAGTCCTTTAGTCAGAAAAAAGATGACACAAATTGGAAATCTGAACTACATAAAGAAATGAAGAGCATGGAAATGGTCATAGCATAGGCAAATATGTAATCTTTATTATTATCTCCAAAAAGTAATTGACTATTTAAACAAAATGATAAAGTTTATAATATATGTAAAGAAAATCTATGACAAAAATAGCACAAAACCTGGAAGGATTATGGATCTGCTGCCATTTTTTGTTGTTGTTGTTTTTGTTGTTCTTATGTACATAATGTGAGGGTAATGGATGTGGTTTGTTGTAAGGTTTTTAAGCTATGTGTAAAGTGCAGTATAGCAAAACAAAGAGCTTTAGCTAAGAAGACAACAGAAGAGATAAAATGAAATCATAAAAAATATGCAATCTAAAAGAAAGCAGAGGAAATAGAGAACAAATAATAGATGGAGAAAATGGAAAACAAATAGCAAGAAGATAGATTTAAATCTAACCATATCAATAAATCACATTAAATGATCTAATACCAAAATGAATAGACAGATATTGGCAGAGCAAATAAATAAATATGCTGCCTATAAGAAACCCACTTTGGAGGACAATTGACATCTAAATAGCATTTAGTTTTTCAGCCCATAAGCACAGTATATCTCTCCATTTATTTAGCTCTTTAAATTTTATCTCAGCAATATTTTGTAATCTTGTCAGATTTGTTCCTAAGCATTTCACATTTCTGAAGTCATTGTAAATAGTATTATATTTTAAATTTTAATCTCTAATACTTTGTTGTTGGTACATAGAAATACAATTGAGTATTTAGACTGATCTTCTGTCTGCAACATTGCCAAGCTCATTTATTAGTTCTAATCACTGTATTATATATTCCATAGGATTTTCTACATAGATAATTTGCAAGTAAAGACTATTTACTTTTCCTTTCAACTTTAGATACTTTTATTTATTTTCTTGCCTTATTGCACTAGCTAGAACTCTATTACAATGTTGAATAGAAATGGTTTCCTTGTCTTGTTCCTGATCTTAAAAGAAAAACATTCAGCGTTGTATTATTAAATACCTTGTTAGGTGAATTATATCCTCTGAAATGATACAAAATGAGTCTACCTGCTCTATCAATGAGAGCATAATTTTCTACCTATGTGTCATGCACTGATGATACAGCAGTGAACCAAACATACAGAAATCCCTGCCTCTCATGGAGTTTACTTACATTCTAGAGGGACAGATAAACAGTAAACAAGATACACTAGTAAAATCTAGGGTGCATTGATGGTGAGAAGAGCCAATGGAAGGGAGAGATGAAGTATCATTAGGTTGTATAAAATGTTAGTGATTGTGACCTGGAAGGGCTAATGAGCACATCACTGAGTTGTTTCTTTGTCCTGGCCATTCATTCTCTCCCTCTTTCCGTATGACTACTGCTTCAGGCTCTCATTATTTCTCATGTGTACTATTGCAACAGCTTGCTATCTGGTCTCCTTGTCCTTAGGCTTATCAAATCTCCATACTTCTACCACAGTGCTCCTTTAGTGAATTCCCATTTCTTACAGGATAAAATTCAAATTTCCTTGGAGCCCATAAAGTTCCTCTCATGAGCTTGCCTTTATCTTCCTAGCTTTGTCATTCTCCCCTTTCCCCTTTGCCTCCTATACCCCAGCCTTATAAAACCGTTTGCTATTTACTAAATATGCTCCACTCTCTCATTCCTCTGAGCTTTTGCCTAGACTGTTCCCTATTTCTATATTGCCTTTATTCATTATATGCACATAATAAATCATTTAAATGCCACTAATAAGCATTACCTCTAGAGAAAATGTCCTGGACCATTTTAGGAAGAGCTGGGTACTCCCTCTTCTACTTCCTGGGCAATCCGTATGTATACAAATTAGAATGTTGAATTTCTTTATTGAATGGTAATTGTCTATTTACTTGCATGTCAGTCCTACTGGACTGTGAGTACCTTGAAACAGAAACTGGCTCTACATCTTTGCTTCCCTAACCTTGTTCTGGCACATATGGATGATCAATAAATTTTTGTTGGAAGAATAGCTGTATATGTAGAAGAAATGAAATATCCCTGATCTAAGACTTCATTTGAAGACATTTCAGTGTCCTGGATATCTGGCTTGTCATGGCTCCCTGAACAACTGCTGAATGCACTGACGTACTTACTCAGTGTCGTCAGATCAGTGCAGTGTCTAGTTGTGACAATGACTTTCCTTCACCTGGGCATTGTTTAAAATGAATTTAGTATGAACTTGATTAAATCCTTTGGAAAAAATGCCACACTTTGAGTGTATACTAAGTTTGTGGTCAACTAACACCTTCAAGTCTTTTTCACTGATGTAAAACCAAGTCTCCCAGCTAATCCATGCTGACCAGTCTTTCCCTTTCCCTACATGCTAGATAAAACTCTCGTCCCTGCTCAACTCATCTCATTTTGGTCCTAAGGCATCACTCTTAGAAACATTTTAAAAATACTTTTGTTCTTTTATTACATTAGACTTGTTGCCATTTCAAAGTGTAGTCACTGACATATTGGGAGAAGAGTAAACAGTGAAACATAAGACTGCTGCAGAGGATATTTAAAGATTGTAACTCAGGAAGTCTCAGGGTGTACCTAAGCTTCCGCCCTATGGCAGACGTTTTAGCTTAGACCTAATCTGAAGGTACTCTTCTCAACAAAAGCAACTGATTTTCAAATCTTGTTTTAATTATTGGAGTATCGACACAGAACAATGTAAGATACAGATGCAGCTGATCAGACCATAGAACACTGAAATTACTGCAAGGAAGAACAAATATGCTGCCAGATACCAACACAGAGAAGCCATTCCCAATATTTTAACCAACTGATGATACATTTTAGCCTAGGAGTAACCTCATTTAAAGATGATTTTAAAGGTAATAAAGTGAACTTTAATAATAACTTAAGCAAAAAATGGAAAATACACAGATAGGATGAAGATGCAAGAACTATTTATTCAGGATGTTCCAGTTCATGGGTACTGTTGGTGTTCACAGGGAAGAAAGACAGAATGCTAGAACATCATTCAAATTACAACACCTGTCACACCCAGACTCCCCAGTTCACAGAGAACTGGAAAGTGATCTTGTCATCTCCTCTTCCTCCTCATGGCTTCTCCTTCTTAAAGTTTTCATTGCTTCCCAGCCTCTGGCCCATAACTTTCTCCCAGAGCTCCTAACGAGGCCATCTCCTAGGATGCAGGCCAACCTTCTGAGGGTCAGGCGCAATCCCTGGTCTAAGCCTAGACAGTTGGTACAAAACATGGCAACCTCTAAATCCTATACAAAGAAACACTTTGGCTGCTTACTTAAAAGGGAATTCTTAAAATGCTATACTCTGTGCTGGGAACTAATTGATTATGTGCCAAGAGCTTCAAAGACATACCATCCCAGGTATCTATTGGTGTGTAACAAACCACCCCAAAATATGGGGGTATAAAACAACAATTATTGTATTATGCTTATGACTCTGGAAGTCTGAAATTTAGTCAGGGCACAAGTAGGGACTGTTTTTCTCTGTCCCACAAAGTCTGTGGCCTCAGCTGGGGTGGCTCAAATAGCTGAAGATGGGTATTAACCACACAAAACAAAAGGCCACTGTCTGGGTCCTCTGTTCTTCTCCACGTGGTTTCTTCTAGAGCAAGTCCTTCGCTCATGTACCTGATATCTGAGCTGGGGTAGCTTGAACAGTTTGGGTCTGGCTGTCCTCACTGTGTCTCCACATGGCCTCTTCAAGTGCTTACTTTGGGATTCTTTACCAAGGTCCTGGAAACCAAGGCAGAGAACTTCAATGCTTCTTAGGACCTAGCTACAAAGACAGGCAGTATCATTTCAATGTAGGAGGAGATTACTTTCTCCTAGGCTAACCTGTGTTATCAGTTACTTAAAATTTTGGGAATGACTTCTCTGTGTAGGTCTGTGGCAGCATATTTGTTCTTGGGTGTGAATACCAGGAGGTAAAGCTTTCTGGGTAGCCATTATTGGAGAACAGCTGCTTTCTTTGGAAAATGGCTACCACACATAAATTCTCTCATTAAGCCCTCACAACAATCCTATCAGTTCGGTACTCTCTTCTCCTATTTTATTTAAAAGAACAAAGATTCTGAAAGGTTAAGCAACTTGCTTAAGTTCACACAGTCAATAAGGGTCGGAGATTAGGACCTGCGGTTATCTGTTTCCAAATCTGTGCTCTCTCTACACATTCACGCTATTATCAGTTAGTATCAAGAACCACACAAGGAAGTGACATTCAGTTTTCCATCTCCTCCAGTCCAGGAAGGACTCTTCAATTTCAGATGTGATGAAGACAATAAACAAATCTCTTGAATCTGATCACAGTCACATGATAGAATGAAAGCCATATGCACTACTGTTAATTCACTTTGATTACATACTAAAGTACTATTAATAGTAGTAATGGTAATAATAACAGATAATGTTAATTGAGTGCTAACTGTGCTTCAGACCTGGGCTGAGCACTTTATATTTATTTACTGTCTAAATTTTTAACAAGCACCTTATATGATAAGCACTAGTATTATCCATATCACAGAGAAGTAGCTTGTAGAAGTTAAATGGCTTACCCAAGGTCACACAACTAATAAGTGACAAAGTTGGGATTTGCACTCAGGGAAGTCTTGACTCTAAAACAGTTATTTTAAGATCAGTTTTATTAAGGTATAATTTGCATATAATAAAATGCATCCATTATAAGTATACAGTTTGATGAGCTTCAACTTCAGAAAAAATAAATAAATAAATAAATAAATAAATAAATAAATAAATACCTTGGCCTTGGCATGTAAAGCCTTGTCTTGGGCTTCATTTTCTTGAGAAATGCAGGCTAAGGCAGTTGGTATCAGATGGCTAGTGGGCATTAGAAGTGGCTCTAGAAATCAAATGCTCAGGGTCAAATGCTCAAGATGGAGCATTCATCAGTATGACAGGAAGAAGGAGCCCATTTCTGGTCATAAGTGGGGTGGCACAAAGAAGCCTTGCACCAGAGAGTACTGGAAGGAAGAGCAGGTGGAAGGTGGCACCTATACCAATTAAGCAGTGTGGCACAGTGATAGTTATAGGAATCAGGACTTGGTTGGCTTTTGTTAATGGCTTTATAAGCTATTCCGGTTATCTACTGCTCTGTAACAAACTACTCCAAAACTTAGGGCTCAAAACATTATATTATTTTCTCTTATGATATGGTAAGCTAACTCAGTTGAGTTGGTTGGTTCTCACTCAGGGTATCTGATGTGGTTCTAGACACATGGTAGCTGGGTCTGGAGATCACATAAGGCTTCTCTGGGCTTGAAGTTCAAGATGGCTCACTCACATAGCCAGCACTGATGCTGGCTGTCAGCTGCAAACTCATCTGGGGCTCTCACAGCATAGAGGGCTCAGGATAGTCACACTTTGAACATGGTGGCTGGTTTCCCCCAAGCAGACATTCTAAGAGGCAGGAAGTAGAAGAACTAGGGCAGCTATACTCAGAATTGGCACTATATCATTTCTACTTTGTTCTTTTCATCAAAGCAGTCACAGTGCTCAGCGTATTTAGGGGAGTGGAAGAGCAAGATTCTATCTCATAATGGGAGAGTGATAAGTACGTGTCCCATGTGGAATGAAAGATATTGTTGCACTCATCTTTGGAAAATATGATTTGTCACAAACAAGCTTATGTCTACTAACCACCAGATAATCACACCTGATTGGCAATGTCCTAGCATATCCTTAAATTCTACAGTTGCAGGATGCACTCTGCTGAAAATCAAGGCTAGAATTCACTTTTAAGGCATGCAGGATTACAAAGACAATTGAATGCATGGCCTCAACAGATGTTTTTTGCAAAGTCAAAACTCCTAATATGAAAGGAATAGGACCCTGAGACCTGGGGTAAGAACATTTGGGTAAACAAGCCTGCAAATAGTAAATTTCCGGCTTTATGAACACTCTGGACTCAAAGGAAAAAAACATCTCCCTGTTTCTAAACAGCCTGCCTTTATGCAGGAATGCAGCAAAGGCCTCAGCTGAGGCAAGTGCTTTGCAGGACAATGCTCATCCTCAAATTCTGACTTTGCCCTCTTCTCATAACCAGTAGCTGGAGTCATGTCTCAGCACAGCCTGATCCAGGAAATACAATGCCTGTTCCTTCTATACCTTGCATGACCTAGCAAACAGGCACTGGCAGAATCCAGGAAAACACATGTGGGAATACATCTTGGGAGAGTTGGATGAGGAAATCCTGAATATAAAGATGGATAGGAAGAATTAATTGGTATGCAAGTCTTCTTCCATGACTCAGAATTTAACATCCTGGCAAAAACATCTGGACCCAGTTCTAACACATTGGTAGGGTGACTCTTTGAAGCTTGAACACAATAGGCTACAGTGAATAAGGTAGAGTTGCTAGAATAAATTTGGTGGAGTATCAAGAAAGGGTCAGAAGGAGGTAGAAATGTTAAAATGGATTTATTAGTGAGATCAGAGAATTCTTCATCTGTCTGTATTCCTCAGAAAGTCCCAGAGGGTGTTCTTTTGACTAAAGCAATAAGAAATGCACTGCTGAAGAAAGTACTGGCTTCTTTTGAGAAGTGCCAATGGTGTCTGTCCCTCATAAACTGGGGTTGATAGTATGAGATGCTGCTACAACACTGGACTTCTTAGCATCATTCAGGATAACAGGATTCTGGCATGTCAGGGACCAGGCAGCAATTCTTAAGTGACAGTAGCAAAGTATAGGTATATGTGATTACTATAATGGACAAGAAGATTGGAAGATGCCTCAGCTCTCAGGCACCTGTGACAGTGGCTAAAAGACCAAGGTATTCCTACTGGTGAGACAGATGAATGGCCAACCAGAGTGGTATTTGACTTGTAGAATTAGAAAAAAATTAAAAGGAGAGCTGCCACAAGCACACTTCAAAGTGGATCCAATGGACCCATGAACTCAACCTGAGGTTATTTCCCCAATGTCCAAGAGCATAATTTGGATGGATAAACAAAGTAGCAGCAGAATCCCCCCACAGGTTCCCTAGCCTATTGAGTAAAAGCCATTAGGGTAGGAAGGGACAAGTGGAAGTCTCTGAAACTATCCAGCACAACCCCACCAGCCAGGAGACTGTACCCAAGTCAGCACTATTTCAAAAGAAAATTAGTGCCACCAGCAAAGAGAATTGGTACCACCACTTCCACTGGATGATGTTCTCCAACATCTCTATATATAATTCACCTGAATGGTGCTTGGAAAAATAAACTGACAGATCATGGTGGATGACAGTGGACTACCCTAAACTTAATCAAATGGTAGCTCCAATCTCAGCTGCTGAGCCAGATGGGATATCTTTACTAAACAGACCAACAGAGCTTCTGGCACTCAGTATGTTGCTATTGATCTGGTGAATATGTTCTTTTCAATCCTCATCAATAAATGGGATCTAAAGCAGGTCTCCTCTAAGTGAGAAGGACATCAGTACACATTGATAGTCTTGCCTAAGGCTATGTGAAGCCTCTTGCGCAATGTCACAAAATAGTCTGCAGAGATCTTAATTGTCTTAATATTCCAGAGGCATATGGACTATACTGGCACACTGTCTTGATGGCATTATGCAGATTTAACCTGCTAAACAGAAGTACCAACTTGAGTGTCAGGGGTGAGAATGAAACCCCACAAAGATTCCCCAACCTGCCCATCAGTGACATTTTTAGGAATCCAATAATTTGAGGCACGCTGGCACAGAGTCTTTGAGGTAAAGCACAAGATGTTAGATCTTGTACCTTATTCTGGCTTTCTATTGCTACATAACGAACCACCCCAAAACTTACTGATGTAAAACACCACAATACGGCTAAACCGATGGATTCTGTGGGTCAGGAATTTGGACAGAGAACAGCAGGAATGTCTTGTCTCTACTTTTAGATTTCTGCCAGCTTTGCTAAACTGGGCATCCATAATAGAATTCAGCTGTAATCCCTTAAAGCATCCATTTATGTGAAATGAACTAATTTCTCTCCTAGGTATTTAGAATGACATAGTGATGTGCCATACTTGGTAGAACTGAGAAGATAGTCATTCAAACCATTTTCTGTCTTCTGTAGCTCAGATAAAAAAAACTCTAGTTGAGAAAGGCTGGCTATAACCTAAGTTGGGAAAACTCAGGGCTGAGGGGTGACACAAACTGGGCTGAAATCTTCTGGAGTCATCTTCATTTACATTTCTAATGCCTAAGCTGTGTGACTTGAAGGCTGGGCTCATTGAGGGCCATCGAATGGAACTCCAACGTATTCCCTCTCCATGTGGCTTAGACTCTTCACAACACAGCAGTTTGCAAGTAGTTGGAAGAGGAATGATCCTACTGAACAAGAAAGAAGTGACCTGGTCTTTTATGATCTAGCCTCAGGAGTCATATAGTACAGTACTGCACTATATGTATTTTGTGTGTGTGTGTATAATATACATATATATTTTATATATACACACACAAAAGTATATACTATAGTATACTAAAGTTATATGGCATAGTAGCTTTCACCATACTCTATCAGTTGAACCAGTAAGAAGCCTAGCCAGATTCCAGGGGATATGACATAGACCCCATCTCTTGACAGAAAGCATATCAAATAATTTTGAGATGTTTTAAAGCCACTTAAAATATTTAGAAGTCAGAGATAGCAAATACTTCTCTTGAGAATATTGCTCTAACTCATTTTTTGGGTAACTTGCAAGGCTGCCAGTTTTGAATGTCAGAGTAAGATCTGCAGCAGGTCCGGGCTATGATACAAGTGGCCCTGACACTCATGCTAGATGGCCAGCAGATTTAATGGTGCTACTTATCGCAAATAAAGATGTTATGTGTATGGAGTCTCTGACAAGTTCAGAAAAGAGAGTTGCAGTACAAATCCTATGGTTCTGGAACTAGGCCTTCTTTCTCCAACAGAAAAGTACATACCATTTGAAAACTAGCTCCATCCTGAGCTCTGACAGAGATGAATCTTCTGCACATGGGACATCACGTGACCATGCAGGTAGCTCTCAACAAAGCTACCCCTGTTGAGCTGAGTATTTTCAGATCCACAATGTTGGTCACAATGTCAGGCAGGGATAGCAGTAATCCATCATACAACAAAATGGGCCAGAAGAGATCCAGAGGGTGCAAGTCAATTCCATCTGCCCTAGATTTCTGTGTTACCTACCTCTCTTGTTCAGTTCACATCTAAAGTCTTTTTTTTTTTTTTTGAGACAAAGTGTTTCTCCGTCACCCAGGCTGGAGTGCAGTGGTGCGATCTCGGCTCACTGCAATCTCCGCCTCCTGGGTTCAAGGGACTCTTGTGCCTCAACCTCATGAGTAGCTGGGATTACAGGCGCAGGCCACCATGCCCACCTAATGTTTGTTTTTTTAGTAGAGACAGGATTTTGCCATGTTGGCCAGGCTGGTCTCAAACTCCTGACCTCAGGTGATCTGCCCACTTCGGCCTCCCAAAGTGCTGGGATTACAGGCGAGCGCCACCACACCGGGCCCTAAAGTCTTGTAATTCCCTATAACCAACCAATGAGGACAAAAAACTTGAACTGAGTTCATAGATGGGCTGCCTTAACAGGCTAGTGGTAGTGAAAAATGGACTACCACCAGGCTAGAGTCCTATGGAGGGGTGGTCCTGAGGACAGAGAAAGTTACCCCTCCAGTAAGCAGAGCCGAGAACAAGCCGATGCACTTACTCATTCTCCTTGTAGGGCAGGAGAAGTGGTCTGAGTGAAGGTTGTATCTGAACCCACTGGCAGTGGCGAATGGCTTGCTGGTTGGGTCAGAAGCCTCAAAGCAGATGGAGCTATAGTACTGGACACATAGCATGTAGATTTCTCTCTCACATCAAGGCTCACCAGAGAACCTCCTCTGCAAGTGAGGCACTAAACAACAAGGTGACAGGATGTCATGAGGATATCAGCCAGCCTCTCTCCCTAGCCACTGCATGACAGAGGGAACATAGGACAGGGATAGAGGCTCTGCATGGCCCCAATGGCATTAGTGCCATCTCACCAAGACCAGTCTAGCAACTACTGTCCTGAATATGTGATTTTCACTAGAGAGACTGATGTGAAACCCTCCGTCACTCCATGTGGTACATGTCTTGAAGAAGACCAGCCAGTCACTTGGTGATAGGCTTTTTACATCAGATGCCTTCTACACTGGAAGGATCAGTGATTCATTCTTACCAGAATAGACACTTATCTGGACATGGGGTTGCCTTCCTTGCCCCAGTGACTCTGCTAGCACCACCATCAACTTACATTCCGACATGTTTGCACAGGATGTTTGAGGAGTTAGCATTCCAGGGGAAACCCTTGACCAATAGATGCCAGAAGCCAGGAAATGTTCCTCTCTTCTGTTCTTAGAGGACAGTCCTGAGATATAATCTCTATAGTTCCTTAGAGAACCAAGCAGGATGGAGGCCCACTTACCACAATAGAGACCAGTTCAGTGGAGCACCTTGATCAGCCTTCCCTCCTCTTTGATGTCTCTCAGTCTCCCATTCCTGGTGCATCTATTTCCCAAAACAATCCACGTGCATTCATGCACTTTTACCAGGCTCTGTTTTCTGGAAAACTAAGGCTAAGAAGACACTGTCTCTCTTGTGCTTACTCATAAAGCATGCTTTTTCTATAAAGTGAGAGGTCTGTGTGTTATAGTTCAAGAAATTACTCACATTGGCACCAAAGGGGTGTGTGTGTGTGTGTGCGCGCGTGTGCACACACATGTGTTTAGGTAACAAGGTTCCTGCCTAGGTACTGTGGAGGCTTTGAAAGGATTCTGCTCATGGCTGTGACACCCATCCCACTGGTCTTCATGTAGGTTGTGCAGGTGCTGCCCTGTCCAAGTGGGCTTGGCCGAAGAGTGAGTGAGGGCTTCATTCACCAAGCAGAGCACTCTAGCACAAGCTGCATGTACACAGAGGAAGGGTGTCTGTTCCTAATTTATAAAAGGAACTGTCAGCTCGCTAAGCCCTGTGCCCTAGAGGCACTTCCACCCAACGTGGGTGTATTTTCTTTTCTTTTCTTTTCTTTTCTTTCCTTTTCTTTTCTTTTTTAATTATTTTAAGTTCTGGGATGCATGTACAGGATATGCAGGATTGTTACATATGTAAAACTGTGCCATGGTGGTTTGCTACACCCATCAACCCATCACCTAGGTATTAAGCCCAGTATGCATTAGCTATTTATTCTGATGCTCTCCCTCCCCCTGCCCCCACCCCACAGGCCCCAGTATGTGTTGTTGCCCTGCCTGTGTCTATTTGTTCACATTGTTCAGCTCCCACATGTAAATGAGAACCTACAGTGCTTGGTTTTCTGTTCCTGTGTTAGTTTGCTGAGGATAATGGCTTCAGCTCAATCCATGTCCCTGCAGAAGACATAATCTCATTCCTTTTTATGGCTGCCTAGTATTCCATGGTGTATATGTACTACATTTTCTTTTTCCAGTCTATCATTGATGGGCATTTGGGTTGATTCCATGCCTTTGCTATTGTGAGTAGTGCTGCAATTAACATATGCATGCATGTATCTTTATAATAGAATGATTTATATTCCTTTGAGAATGAGTTCATGTCCTTTGTAGTGACATTGATGAAGCTGGCAACCATCATTCTGAGCAAACTATCGCAAGGACAGAAAACCAAACACTGCATGTTCTCACTCATAGGTGGGAGCTGAACAATGAGATCACTTGGACACAGGGCAGGGAACATCACACACTGGGGCCTGTCATGGGGTGGGGGATGGGGAAAGGATAGCACTAGGAGAAATACCTAATGTAAATGACGAGTTAATGGGTGCAGCAAACCAACGCGGTACATGGATATATATGTAACAAACAAAACGTGCACATGTCCCTAGAACTTAAAGTGTAATAATAATAATAAAAGAATGATTTATATTCCTTTGTGTATATACCCAGTAATGGGATTGCTGGGTCAGATGGTATTTCTAGTTCCAGGTCTTTGAGGAATCGCCACACCGCCTTCCAGGATGGTTGAACTAATTTACATTCCCACCAACAATGTAAAAGTGTTCTTATTTCTCCACAGCCTCACCAGCATCTGCTGTTTCTTGACTTTTTAGTAATCATCATTCTGACTGGCATGAGATGGTATCTCACTATGGTTTTGATTTGCATTTCTCTGGTGATTAGTGATGTTGAGCTTTTTTTCATATGTTTGTTGGCCAAATAATGTCTTCCTTTGAGAAGTGTCTGTTCGTGTCCTTGGCTCACTTTTTAATGGGGCTGTTTGCTTTTCTCTTGTAAATTTGCTTACGTTCCTTGTAAATTCTGAATATTAGAACTTTGTCAAATTGGTAGACTGCAAAACTTTTCTCCCATTCTGTAGGTTGTCTGTTCACTCTGATGATAGTCTCTTTTGCTGTGCAGAAGCTCTTTAGTTTAGTTAGGTCCCATTTGTCATATTTTGCTTTTGTTGCAATTGTTTTTGACATTTTTGTCATGAAATCTTTGCCCGTGCCTATATCCTGAATGGTGTTGCCTAGATTTTCTTCTAGGGTTCTTACATTTTTGGGTTTTACATTTAAATTATAATTCACTTGGAGTTAATTTTTGTATAAGATGTAAGGAAGGGGTCCAGTTTCAATTTTCTGCATGTGGCTAGCCATTTCTCCCAGCACCATTTATTAAATAGGGAATCCTTTCCCCATTGGTTGTTTTTGTCAGGTTTGCCAAACATCAGATGGCTGTAGATGTGTGGTCTTATTTCTAAGTTCTCTATTCTGTTCCATTGGTTTATGTGTCTGTTTTTGTACCAGTACCATGCTGTTTTAGTTACTGTAGCCTTGTAGGATAGTTTGCAGTTGGGTAGCATGATGCCTCCAACTTTGTGCTTTTTGGTTAGGATTGTCTTGGCTATTCAGGCTTTTTTGTTGTTGTTCTATATGAAATTTAAAACAGTTTTGTTCTAATTCTGTGAAGAATGTCAATGGTAATTTAATGGTAATAGCATTGAATCTATAAAATACTTTGGGCAGCATGGTCATTTTCACAATATTGATACTTCCTATCCATGAGCATGGAATGTTTTTCCATTTGTTTGTGTCCTCTCTGATTTCCTTGAGTAGTGGTTTGTAGTCCTCCTTGAAGAGGTCCTTCACTTCCCTTGTTAGCTCTATTCCTAGGTATTTTATTTTCTTTGTAGCAACTGTGAATGGGAGTTCACTCATGATTTGGCTCACTGCTTGTCTGTTGTTAGTGTATCGGAATGCTTGTGATTTTTGCCATTGATTTTGTATCCTGAGACTTTGCCAAAGTTGCTTATCAGCTTAAGAAGCTTTTGGACTGAGACAATGGGGTTTTCTAGATACAGGATCATGTCATTTGCAAACTGAGACAATTTGACTTTCTCTCTTCCTATTTGAATACCCTTTATTTCCTTCTCTTGCCTGACTGAGGGCACATTTTCTAATCACCAGAAAATCCTCCTATGGGCATCAAAGGCCCAGAATCCACCTACACTCCCATCTCTGCTACTCACATCTTGACGCCCCTACATTTGGTTCAAAGTTAAGAGCATTTTCTGAATTAATTAAAAACTCAGAACATAGCTCAGGTCCAGAGCTAGGGAGAAAACCATATGGTTTTTTGGTTGAAAGAAACCTTAGATATTATTTAAGGTTGGCCTAACCCTTTCATTTGACAGATAAGGAAACCGTCTACAGAGCCTCTTCTGTATTGCCTCCTACTCTCACCAGTCCAGATGCCAGGCTCCACCCAGGGCACCACTCAGCAGTATGTGTGACCCAGTTCAGTTTCAGTGAAGAACTATTATAATTGACTAAATGACTCCTTTCCTAACAGCAACTTTATAAAGATGAGTAAAATGAGAAAATGAAGCACCAACCAACATTTTGCAAACTTACATTATACACTTTTCACTTGTACATGATGCTTTCGGAAGAGTTTCTGTTTTCTACGAACACTAGGCAATCTCTTTTGACTTTGGTCACTAGGCACCTGTGAAATTGAGGACATCTTGTTGCGTTCATATTATTTCAATGTACATTGAATACCAGGCCAGAAAAAAAGAAAGAAGAAAAGAATGGAAGGAAAAGAGATTTGTTGAATGGCCTCTTGATTGTTGTGTTTTCAACAAGTCATGGACATTATATTGGGGACTTTCGACTCACTGGTGATACAGCTTTCGGTGTGTTCTGTTGTCATTAGAAATTGACCATATTTCACTCAGAAATGAAAGAAGAGACTGACAAAAAATCTTGTTATAAAGCCCCTGGCTAAGGGGAAGGCAAGAAAGAAATACAGGTAAGCTAGTTTCCAAGAAATGAAATAAAGAGCATGAGAGATCATGCTGTGGCCCAGGCTTAAAGAATTCTTGAATTCCCATCTGAGTTCTGTCAGTTACCTCGATGTTTCATGTTGGTTTTTCCTCACTATTTTACCCAGGTGACTGCTCCTTACCCTACATAGGTTAGGGGATTAATTGATGATGGTGACATGCTTGGCATCCTCCATGCAAGGGAAGAGGCTGCCCCATCCCCTATTTTGGCCCAGAGCAGATAGCTGAACTGGAGTATGCTTTAGTCATGACTCTCCATGGTGTATATTTCGGAAACTAAGGACCCACCTGCTGACCTAGGCCTTAAAAACCTCACAACTCCAGTCTCCATTCTGTCTGATCCCAAGGAAGATAAGACAAAAAAGCCACTACACCCCTGCCCCCATCTGCTGCTGACCATTGCTGGGGATCTGCACTCTTCATTCTGCCTGGAGTGAGTGGGAAGTGACCCTGGAGGAGTACGGTTTGAAGCATGGATGAGATTTCTGCAGATCTTCATCTGGGCAGTGGAGAGGGTGTTCCAAAATGTGAGAGACTCATTTCGGCAGTTAGAGAGGGTGATCCCATTCTCTCTGCTCAAAGTAGCAGGAAGGGAATGAGGATGGCCCTTTTATGCAATACTGGATAGTGATTCAGAGCCTGCATGGAGGAATCCCACTTCCTGGTCAGAGTCCAGGTCTGCTGTTTATCAACTCTGTGATTTGAGACAAGTACCTTAACATCTCTGTATCTCAGTTTCCTTATGTGGGAACTGGAGACAGGCTTGCTACATGAAGCCCAGTTCAGAACACTTTACTCATATTTCTCCAATTAATCCTCACAAACGTCCCAATAGGTAGACACTATTATCATCCCCATTTACAGATGAGAAAACTGAGTCACATAGCTGGGAAATGGCAGAGGCAGCATTCAGATCTAAGCAGCCTGGCTCCATTATCAATGTTCTTAGCTGCTCAGTAGTTTGGGGAATAATGTCACTTTCTTCATAGGGTTGTTGTGAGAATTAAATGAGTTAATCATGTTGTGTGCCTACCATAAACACTGCCTCCCCCAACTGCTTACTCTAAGCAAGTGCTCACTAGATGCACGCTACCTCTTGTTAAGCTATCATGTGGGGCTGGTGACAAAGACACTGAAGTGAAAGAGAGCATGGGAATAAAGATGGGACAGCAGGAAGCAGTGAGGTACATCGGAGATGACTTGGGTCTTCCTTTCCGTGGCAGTCCCCTCTTCTCTTCAAGCAGCAAGGATGATAATATTGGGGTCTAAAAGTACACAGTTTTATCTCTGAATAAAATTCCATGAAGAAATTTTGCTCTCAGTTTGCATCAGGTGATCTGTGATCCCATCCCCACACGTTTGAAGCTCTGAGCACAGGCAAAAAAATCAAATTACTCAGGCCATCTTGCCCCAACAGGCTCTTCCTTTCTGTTTCAGCTTCCTAAGAAATACCCCTTTTCTCCCGGGGACTGACATTCTGCTCACTGTGTTTGCTGCACAGCCCCCATGGCCAGACCCATTTTTTGCCCTGCTTTGCCCCTTTCTATGCACCAGGAGGCTGACTCTAGGAATCTCCTGCCAGCTGGCTTCCCATAGGGCTTGGTCAGCAGAAGGCACCAGCAGAAAATGCAGGAGGAAAGAGGTCAGGGCACTTCTTCCCGGCCTCACTGGTGTCTGACAAAGTCTGCGATGCTTTGCTGTTGCAGCTCCCATGGAATGAGGGGAGTTCCTTCACAACTCCTGTCCCCAGGGCTCTGGTAACTCTATTTCCTCCTCTTGTCCTTTTGGCCCTAGGAGTGATCGTGGCTTCCCAGTGTTGCTGGTGTCTGGTGTCTTGTCACCCTTGTTTGCTCCTTATCCCTTTGCACAGCACTGTAAGCCACACCTGATCCACACTCCATTTGTGCCATCTGGTTGAACTCAGGGCCCTGCCATGACCATGGCTGACACATCTACATGCCCAGGATCACTTTACCCATGAGGCCCAGAGGTGGAGCCATATATTTTCCATTAGCTATCATTGTAAAAGTTTTTCTCGTTGAAAATGTCAGATAGTACATTTTAAATATTTATTGACACTAAAATTAGAATTGATAGATGAACATGAAAAAGAAAACAAGTATCATACATATTCACAGCACACAAAGATAACCGCCATTTTACCATGTGCATTTTTTCCTATTATAAAAAATGCATATACTATTGTTTATTGGCTGAAATATTGTGAACAATTTCCTTCATCAATAAATATACTTCAAAATCTATACATTTATTTCTAATACTTCATCAAAATTCTTAATGACTACAGAGTCATATTTAGGCCTGTACCACAGTTTAATCATTCCCCTATTAGCAAGCATTTGAGTAGGTTCCAGTTTTTCCTTGTTATAAACAGTGCTGCAGTAAACATCCTTCTACAATATAAAATACTTGAAAATACAACACAATCAACTTAGTCTTCCTAAACCAAAAGCCACACATATGCAGCAGCAGCAGCAGCAGCAGCAGGGTCACTCCCTCTCAAGAGATAATAATATCTGCCTCCCCTGCCTCCCACTGATGTTGTGAGGTTCAACTGAGAAAATGTATATGTAAGTTCTTTATAAACTGTAAAGTGTATGGGGTGGTTATTATAGTATGAGCTTATTCTTTCATAACAACCCTGTAAGACAGCACCGTGGATATATCTTCAAGGCACATTGTACTGACAATTTTGCCAGACATAAAGAATTGAAAGCTTACTTTTAGGCTTTTATATATTTATTTCTCTTTAACACAACAAAGAATGGTGTATGAGAAAAGCAGCCTTCCTGTACAAGAGTAAACTACCAGCTGGCAGTGCATTCTATCTCTTCTGGTGCATGTCAGCTCATTACATCCCCTTGAGAGGACCACTGCAAACAATTGAAGGAATTTGAGTTGCCTAAAATGTCCCCGTGGCTCTGAAAGTCCCTCCTGTAATACTGGTTACCCCAACTCCTAAAGCAGATTAGTCATAATGACTACTTTCCATTCCTGTCCTAATAGTGTCTTCTAAAAAGCACTTTAGATAACTCTGCTTGATTAAAAAAAAATTGAGCAGCAGTTCCGTTTCTTTTTTAATGGGAACTTTTATGTCAAGTGTAGAAGCTGTGCTGACATCTCACATGAAACTATCCCATCACTCAGCAAGAGGTACTCCATTTTGGAAGGATTCTTGATTTACTTTCTGTGAATCTAAGTTCATGGATTTTCTACTCTTGCTAAGGCAATACTATTAAAATGTCAGAATGCAGTTTCCCAGAGCAAGAGTCTTATACAGTTTTCAATTCCTAATGAGAGGCATCAGCCAAGTTTTTAAATCTTGACTTGAATTATGCTGAATGCTATTTGTTAACTGGTGTGAAAAGGTTTCTATGTGTTAAAGTGGTAACGTTCTACCAAGGTAAATGGCGTTCTGGGGCATGATATTCTACCTGGCTGCTTGCTTTCTATCCCTATTTGACTTTTTTACAAAAATTCAGTGGATGGGACATAGCCCTACTTTACGATGTTAAGAAGCGTTTTTACTTTAAGTTGGCTCAAATTAATAAAAGACACAGGGCCAGGTGCGGTGACTCAAGCCTCAGGGCCAGGTGCGGTGACTCAAGCCTGTAATCCCAGCACTTTGGGAGGCCAAGGCGGGTGGATCATGAGGTCAGGAGATTGAGACCATCCTGACTAACACGGTGAAACCCCATCTCTATTAAAAATACAAAAATTAGCTAGGCGTAGTGGTGGGCACCTGTAATCCCAGCTACTCAGGAAGCTGAGGCAGGAGAATCATGTGAACCCAGGAGGCGGAGGTTGCAGTGAGCTGGGATCATGTCACTGCACTCCAGACTGGGCAACAGAGCAAGACTCTGTCTCAAAAAAAAGAAAAGAAAAGAAAAGAAAAGAAAAGAAAAGAAAAGAAAAGAAAAGAAAAGAAAAGAGACAAAGCCTCCTGTTGAACTGTTTTCTCAACTACTTGATCATTTGTGTCTCTTCTGGGAAGGATGGACAGGCAGAGCAAGGCCCAGTGCTCATGTTCTGAATGTAACTGGCCCTAAAGCACAAGAAGCCCAAGGGCTTGTTTTCTGTGTGAGTCAAGGAAACACCTGCTACCTCGTGAGACAAGTCTGATCCAGGGGTATTGGCAAGGAAAGGTATGCAGGCCTTGCACAGAGATACTGAAATTGCTTTTGTTTCCTTCCTTCCTAATTTTGTCTTTGTAGATGTCTCACTGTTTCCATGGGTTTATTCATTTCCATCACCACCACTACCCCCACTTTTTTTTTAACAGTTGTGTATTCAACCAGAGAAAATGAGTTTAAAAAAACAATTATGATAGTGAAAAAAAGAGCAGATTCAAAACTGCCATATGTGAGGCCCATGGGAGTCCCTGATTAATTTTCATTTTTATCATTTAGTTCTGAGATTGGCCTGTTTCAGTAAATATGAGAGCAAGTGTGGTTATGGACTTGATTTCCTTGCAACCTTAAAAACAAATGAACCAGCTTGAGTCTTTTTCTTACCATGGTGAGTTCCTGTTAGGCAAGAACTGTAACTCCATGAGCAAGTCATCCCAACACCATAGGGGCAGACCTTCGTCACATAGCAACTCCCAAAATGGGAATTTGGGTGGATTTTAGAGCACAGTCAGCTAACCTTGAGAACATCATGGTTGTAGGCAAAATTTTCTGTTCCTCTATTTGTCTTTCCGCTCCATTCTTGGGTCCATATTCCCCTACACATATTGGATGCTTGAAATACTGACTCTGAAAGAATAATCAATTAGCAAATAGTTATAAGGAGTAGGACACTCAAGGAGTCTAGTTGAAAAAAAAAAAAGGACCAGCATGATAATTATACGAAAAGTATTTGTAGAAATTCAAAAGTGGAGAAATCACTATATATTGGGAAAGATTAGGAAAAGTTACATATAGAACAGCAAGGTAAGCTGAGCCTTAAGTAGGTAGGAAGGTTGGATGAGACCCAGCAGGGTAGACAGGAGAAGCCATGGCATTTGTGGAGTATAAGTTGACAGAGGCAAGGAGGTAGGTTTGGTCAGGTGTGCTAAGGAGACAATGAGTCTGGTTAGAAAGGAGTTTTCAGGGAGTGGAAATGGCACCTAAGGGGAGCATATTGTTAGGCACTAGTTTATTGAAAGAAAGCCTCCAAGTGCGGTGGCTCCTGCCCATAATCCCAGCAATTTGGGAGGCCAAGGTGGGCAAATCACTTGAGCTCAAGAGTTTGAGACTAGCCTTGGCAACACGGCAAAACCCCATCTCTACAAAAGTACAAAAATTAGCCACACGTAGTGGCATGCACCTGTAGTTACTTAGGGGGTTGAGGCAGGAGGATCGCTTGCACCCAGGAGGTTGAGGCTGCAGTGAGCCATGATTGTGCCACTGGACTCCAGCTTGGGTGACAAAATGAGAAAGAGAAAAGGAAGGAAGGAAGGAGGGAAGGAAGGAAGGAAGGAAGGAAGGAAGGAAGGAAGGAAGGAAGGAGAGAGAGAGAAAGAGAGAGAGAAAGAAAGAAAGAAGGAAGACAGGGAGAGAGAGAGAGAAAGAGAGAGAGAGAAAAAAGAAAGCAAGCCTAGGGGATTTGGGTTTCATCCATAGACAAAAGAAAGTCATGGACATTTTTGGGCAGGAGACTGGCATGGAGGGAGATACCTCTAAAGATGACTAATCTGATGCTAATCACCAAAACCAGTGTCAGGAGGCTCCCACACAGTCCAGCTCTGAGGCCATGAAGCCTGGGAGACTGGGAACTGTCCACTGCCAAGAACTCTGGAGGTTTCCCAGGGTCCCCTTAGGAAACACCTTGCAGATAAAGCCTTCCCTTTCTCTAAAAATCTCCACATTCTAATCCCCTACTTTGCCCTTGACAGTCTGGTCGACTATGCTGTACTAAGATGTTAAGAGCAGATTATAACTTAAAGTAGGTACAAGAGAACACAAAATTGCACAGGTATGAGAAATATTAAGAAGCAGGCTCACTATGAGAAATAACTTTTCATAGAAACCTTCAGAACGTATCTGGTAACATCTAGTTTACAATAGTAAGAAACAAAAAAAACAATTCGAGTGTTCTGGGATGGGGGAAGTTTCACAAGATGTCATTTACTTCAAATTTTTCTTCAAGTGGTGTCATTTGGGTTGTGGTTGATGGCTATGACACCAAGAGAAAGCAAGTTAACTTGGATTAAGTCTCTTTTCTGCTTTCCAAATTACATAGATTTCTCAGGGTCTTTGCCCTCCCCACATCTGGACTCCAGGAATGAGTCATTTAAGGAGACACCCCAGACAGGAGTTCCTGTTCTCTGCAGTTGTTCTAATGAGCACTCTGTACTTTGACTGCCTGTCAGACAAATCAGGGAAGAAAGCAGGAGTCTCTAAAGCAGTCAAGCAAATTTCCCCAGGCTTACAGTCTCAAAGAAATTGGGCCTGGCCAAAATGATCTCAGGCATCCACTGAGGAGAAGAACTTGCTTCTAAGAACTTCTCTCCAGCCTTCCATGTTTCCTTCCATGACAGGCATCTGTGGGGTGACAATTAGGTGTGGTGGGTGGGCATTTCTGTGGGCTGGCAGCCTATTTTAACTTCCAACTGTGGGAGTGAGCTTTAACTCTGTGCTAAAATTAGGGGAATCCAGCAACTCCTGTGGTTATTTCAATCAGTTCCCACTTATTGAGTAGCAGCGGCACAGTTAAGTAATAACATGGTAACCTTGCCAAGACATAAATGAAACGCTGAGTGTTGCCCAGTTGGAGCTGAAATCACTTCAATGATCTAAGCTGAGAGCCAAACCAACAAAAGGGCTGCTGGCCTCTGGGGGTGGGGGAAACTGGGGACATGGAACAGAATCCCCAGAGCAGCTCTTTTGATGCTGGGGGCAGATTTAAGGGAGTGGGCACTGATTGGCCTGGTAATCCAAACTTCACTACAGAAATGCCAACAGGCCTAGGAATCAGAAAGGCTCAGTTTGCTCTTCCTCCAAGAGAAGGCACGTGGGCTCTGCCAGAGGAGCCCACTGCCAGACCCAGGGATCCTGGAAAGACCCTGGCCCCTGGTGCTTGAGTTCACACCGTGGCAATGAATGTAATCATGATCCAGAGAAGCAGCTCCTAAGCCACACTGTGGAGAACATTGTTCTGATTGGCTCTGCTTTGAGAAGATGGTTTTCTCTAGCTGAGAGAGACAGAGGCGCCATGCCAGCTCCCGGTTCAGATTGGCAGGTGAGGTCAACAGAAGATCAAAAGAAGGAGAAGGGCAGAACCTTGAAGAAAGGTTCTATCCAGGATTCTTAGGGCACCAAAGGGCCACCAGGCCCTAAGTCATCCCCCTTGGGTTGGGGTTAGAGCTGGGGGAGGGACCTGCAGTGACGGAGGCCACTGATAACTGCAGACTGAGCACTCAAGTTTTCAGTTCATGCAGGACTCTTTAGCTCCCCTTACCTGCTCTTCTGACAGTCTTAGCCATTTTACTCTGATGGTTAAGTGGACCTGAGTTCAAATCCAGTGTGCACTCCAGGAGTCAGGGCCTACAGAAGGCCAGGAATGTCAGGAGACAGGATTGTTGGTGGCTGTCTCAGAAGTCTGCCTGCCACACATGATGATCATTTAGCCCAGGGGTGGCCAAACTTTTGACTCCCCTGGGCCACATTGGAAGAAGAATTGTCTTGAGCCACACATAAAATACACTAACACTAATGAAAGCTGATAAGCTAATAAAAAAAATCACAGAAAAATCTCATTATGTTTTAAGAAAGTTTATGAATTTGTATTGGGCCACATTCAAAGTTGTCTGGGGCTGCCTGCAGGCTGTGGGCCATAGCTTGGCCAAGCTTGATTCAGCCTGAGAACCGAGTGAGCACCAGAGGAGAGGGAAGAAGGAAACCCGTCCATGGCACTACCTGTTTTACAGTGGCTGTCAACTCTGGCTGCATTTCAGAATTACTTAGGAGCTTTTTAAAAATACCTATACCTGGGCCCCACACCACATATTCTAATTTCACTGGTCTCAAGTGGGTGCTAGGCTTCCTCCCCATGTGATTCCAATGAGCAGCAAGCCGGGCAAACACCGATTTCATCTCTCTAGCAAAGTTTAGATAAGGAAGGGGATTTAAGCTTTGACTAACACAAAGGATGAGCATAAACTCTGAGGGGTTTCCAGGTGGGAAGGCATGTTAAAGGTCACCAGACAGATCCTGTTCCTCCCGACCTGAGAACACCATCCCCGACACCATCACCTCCACACCACCCCCGACAAGGAGAGACACCTTGACCTCTGCACCCCCTTCTTCCCCATGCACACTCGAGGCCAGGCAGTTCACAGTGGGACACAGCTGACTGCTCAAAGGTTACCTTATGTTGAGCTGATTTCAATGATCTCTTCTATTTTTATTCCTATCCTTTGAGTTTTATTAGAAAGACATAAAGAAAATTCCACATGATGTTGTTTTAAAAAAAAATCTGAGCACCAGCTGTGTTCCTGGATTGAAGGTTTGGCCTTGTTGTACTTTCAAATAACGAGGATGCCTGCCCAAGTCAGAGGGACAGGTCTCAGCAGCTGTGAAGCTCATCTCCTCTCTCTGCCCCTGGAAACTCACCTGCCATGTGTCCTAGCCTGTCCATACCACAGCATCTCTCATCTTCTAACAGTACCAGGGGATTAAGAGCTTAATGGGTTTCCTTGACTTTTGTTACAACAATTACCTTCACTGCCTTACACTAAAATTGAGGCTATACAAAAAAAAAGCCACTTTTAGATCATTAATTAAGTAATGTTTTCATTTTATAATTTTTTTTTTTTTTTTTTT
>NW_016814816.1:1128045-1145018 GCF_001698545.2 Rhinopithecus bieti | reverse complement strand
TTTTGAGATGGAGTCTTGCTCTGTTGCCCAGGCTGGAGTGCAGTGGCACGATCTCGACTCACTGCAAGCTCCGCCTCCCGTGTTCACGCCATTCTCCTGCCTCAGCCTCCTGAGTAGTTGGGACTACAGGCGCCGGCCACCACACCCAGCTAATTTTTTGTATTTTTAGTAGAGATGGAGTTTCACCATGTTAGCCAGGATGATCTCCATCTCCTGACCTCGTGATCTGCCCACCTTGGCCTCCCAAAGTGCTGGGATTACAGGCATGAGCCACCGTGCCTGGCCTTACAAATATTTTTTTAAAAGCCTATTCTGTTTCCAGAAGTGCTAGTTTCCAGAGAAGTTAATGGTGAAGCAAAGGCAGACCCAGTTCCCCATCATGGGAACCTTAACTATATAATCACACAAACACATGTTAGACCACACCTGTGATCTGGGGTGTGCAGGAGAGGTACCTGGTGATTTGAGGGCACATCACCCTTGCCTGGGTGTCAGGGAGGGCTTCCCTTGAAGATCTGAGAATTTAGCGGAGATGGGGAGGGTGAGGAGGAGTTAACTCTGGGGAGGGTGGGAGCCAGAGCATCCAGACAGAGGAAGCCTTGCAGGCAGAGGCCCTGGAACTGGGAGGGAACACGGGTAGGAGAAATTGAAAGGAGGGTTGTGTGACTGAGACCCAGAGCAAGGGAAAGTGGGCTGACAAAGGGGCAGGAGCCATCTTAAAGTGCATTATGATCCTAAGAACAATGGGAAGACATCAAAAAGTCTTCACTAGGCAGGAGAAAATGTTTAGATGTTAGCAGTAAACTTCACATAAGGTACTTCCTCACTGGCCAATTCATACCATTATTCTGCATTTAGGTTTTAAAACATGGAAAGTTCCTTTTAAAAGCCAAAACATTATTTTAAATATCCAAAACCTCTATCATTTATTCATTCATTTGTTCATTCTACAGCTATTCTTGAGCACCCACTATGCACCGCGCCCTGCCTCTCAGTCACTGCCAATATGGACCTTACACGCGGTTGAGAGAGACAGACAAGGAACAACAGCCGTATGGCCAGGGGTCTCTCCAGGGCTCTTGGTACTCCAGTGCCTCCCTGCACCCAGCCATCCTCAAAGCAACATTGGTATGAATGAGGCTGAGACTCACAGAGAAAGACAATCAATAGTGAACAAAACAAAGTCGTGGCTCCCCGCAGGCTGACAGCCTAGTACAGGGAGCTAAGAACACATAACAGATAAATAGCTATACACACACCAGGTAGTTATAAATGCTATGAAAAATAAAACAGATAAGAGGAGTAGAGAATGATGAAGGGCTTGCTGTTTTATATACGATGGTCAAGAAAATCTCTGATTAAGTGTCATTTGAGCAGAGAATGTGCTAGGAAGCTCCATGGAGGAACAACATTCGAGGGAGATGGAATCACAGATGCAAAGATTCCGAGGTAGAAGCACGCTTGCTTTGTTCTGGGAACACAAGGAAGTCAGTGTGGCTGGAGGGGTGCACAGGGAATGGCACAGAAAAGGGAATTGTCCCTCAGGAGCAGAGGGTTATGATGTCAGAGGCAAGGCGTGAACCAGGTCGCATAGCACTTTCTAGGAAATAATAAGGAGTATGGATTCTATGTTGCCATGGGAAGCCAGCATCCTTGCACGAGGTGGTTAAGTGCTGAGAGAAAATAAATCAGGTTAAGGGGCTAGAGAGAGACTGGAAGGCTGGGGAGGCTATTTAAAACAGGCAGAGGAGCTCTCTCTGAGGAAGTGACTTGAGGACTGAGTCTTGAACTATCTGAAGCAGCGACCATGCAGATTTCTGGGAGAAGCCAGTTCCAGGCAGAGAAAATAGCACTGAAGTGGGAATAAGCATGACATATCCTGGAAAGAGCAAGAAGGTCAGCGTGGTCAGGGCACAATACCAGAGGAAGCAGGGGGAGGAGGACAGCCCTGCGGAGGCGGTGGGATGGTACTTGGCTTTTATTCTAAATACACTGGGAAGATTTGGGAGGACTGTAAGTAGAAATGACATGGTATGTGTTTTCGTGGGATTACTCTGATTGCTGCATTGGAAATAGACAATAGCAGGGAAGAAGTGGAAGCAGAGAGACCAGATAGAAGCCTGTTGCAGTAGCTAAGGCCTAAGATGGCAATGGCCCGGATAGAGGTGGCTGCAGAGATTAGGCTCAGGACCTATTTTGAAAGCAGAACTGACAATACTCACTAATGAATGAGATATGAAGGTAGAAGAAAGAGAAATCAAAGACGATTTCTGTTTTTGTTGTAGCTTGTTTTTTTGTTGAGGGAACTGGCTGAAAACCCAGTAGATTTTGGTGGCGGTTCTTGACTTAGAAGAGTGTGGAACAAAGCCACAGAGTCACAGCCCCAGACAAGACCTGAATGAAGTGCTACAGCCTGGTGGTGGCAAGACTGGGAGGGAAACAGAAGAGCACTATGAGACAGAATCCAGAAGCAAGGAGAGGAAGGAAAGGCCTCGGAGCCCCTAAGGAGAAGGAGGTTAGGAGGACCTGAGGGAAGACTTCACAGCTATGCTCCCTAGATTACTTTTGTGATCATTATACAGTAAAATTGACTTTGTGTTTATATGTATTTACAGGTCTATGAATTTTAGCCATTGTACAATATATATAAATAACCACAACCACAATCAGGATACAGAAACAATTCCATTGCCCTAAAAAACTCCCTCATGGCATCCCTTTTTTGTTTGTTTGTTTGTTTTGGTTTTTTTGAGACGGAGACTCACTCTGTCACCCAGGCTGGAGTGCAGTGGCGTGATCTCAGCTCATTGCAACCTCTGTCTCCCAGATTCAAGCAATTATTCTGCCTCAGTCTCCTGAGTAGCTGGGACTACAGGCATGTGCCACCACATCTGGCTAGTTTTTGTGTTTTTAGTAGAGATGGGGTTTCTCCAATGTCAGCCAGGCTGGTCTTGAATTCCTCATCTCAAGTGATCTGCTCGCCTTGGCCTCCCAGAGTGCTGGCATTACGGGTGTGAGCCACCGCACCTGGCCCATGGTATTCCTTTGATCTCTTCTCCATTACTATGTTTTCGTGTCTTTTTGAGGTTGCCATAGAAATTGAATCATATAGTACATAATCTTTTGAGACTGGATTCTTTCATGCATAATGCCTTTCAAAGGCCTCGGAGACTCATCCACTTGTTGCTTTTTATTGCTGAGTAAAGATTCCAATGTATGGATGTCCCACAGTTTGTTTATCCATTCATCCGTTGAAGCACACTTGCAGTATTTCCAGTTTCGAGCAATTAGGAAGAAAGCTTTTGGCAGGCACGGTGACTCATGCCTACAAGCCCAGCACTTTAGGAGGCCGAGGTGAGAGGATCAGTTGAGCCCAGGAGTTTGAGGTCAGCCTGGGCAACATGGTGAAATTCCATCTTAACCAAAAATAAAAAAATCAGCCAGGTGTGCACTTGAGCCACAGAGGTCGAGGCTGCAGTGAGTCATGATCATGACACTGCAATCCAGCCTGGGTGACAAAGTGAGAAGACTTGGCCTCAAAAAAAAAAAAAAAAAAAAAAAAAAAAAACAAAAAAAGCTGCTAAAATCATTCATGCACAGGCTTTCATAAGAACATAATTTTTCATTTCTCTAAGGTAAACACCCAGGAGCAGGATTGCTGGGTGATACGGTAAGTGCATGTTTAACTTTGTAAGAAACTTCCAAACTGTTTTCCAGGATGGGTGCTGCATTTTGCATCCCCACCTACAACGTGTGAGAGTTTCATTTGCTTTGTGTCTTCACCAGCACTTTGTGTTGTCAACATTTTTCTTTTACTTCAATACATAGAAGTTAAAACCACAATCAGCTATCATTACATTTGTGGTGGTAACTTACCCTCTTAAGTTTTTAAGTGCACTACATTTGGTTTTAATTTATATTTCCCTTATGACTAATGATGTTGAACATCTACTTAAGTGTTTATTTGCCATCTTTATATCCTCACTGGTGATGTGTTCAAAACCTTTGCTCATTTTTTAGTGGGTTATTTGTTTTCTTCATATTAAGGTTTGAATAATCTTTACATATTCTAGATACAAATCTTTGGTCAGATAGGTAATTCAAAAATATATTTTCCCAGTGTGTGTATTGACTTTTCATTCTCCAAGTTAGATGTCTCACAGAGCAAAAGTTCTTATTTTTGATAAAGTCCATTTGTCAATTTTAAAATAAATTGTGCTTTTAGTGTCATGTGTAAGAACTCTGCATAACGACAGATCATAAAGCTTTTTTTCTAGGTTTTCTTCTAAAAGATTTGTAGTTTTACATACTACATTTAAGTCTATAATCCACTTTGAGTTAATTTTTGTATGAAGTGTGAGGTTTGAGTCAGGGTTCTTTTTTTTGCGTATAGGTTTTCAATTGTTTTAATACCATGTGTTGACAAGATTATTCTTCCTCCATCGAACTGTTTGTGCACCTTTGTCAGAAATCAATTAGCCATCTGTTTTGGGGTCCATTTCTAGACTCTATTCGGTTCCAACAATCCTGAGCCTTTTCCTTTGTCAATACTATACTGTCTTAATTACTCTAGCTTCATAATTAGTTTTATTATCAGGTGGTGTGATTCCTCCAGTCTTATTCTGTTTTAAAATACTTAAATAATTACTTTGAATTTTCATATAAACTTTTTATGACTTTACTTTTGTTTTTTAAATGTTTATACAAATGTAGTTTTTTTCACTGTTGTGAGAACACTTAACATGTCAACATATCTACCCTTGTAAGTTTTTAAGTGCACAATATTAACTGTAGGCACAATATTGTACAGTAGATCTCTAGAACATATTTGTCTTGCATAAATGGAACTTCATACCCATTGAAGATGAATCCCTCATTGCTCCCTTCTCTTTATCCCTGGCAACTACAATCCTACTCTTTTATTTTATGTATTTGAGCTATTTTAGATACCTCATATAAGTGAAATCATACAGCTATTTGTTTTTATGTGACCGGCTTCTTTCACTTAGCATAATGTCCTCCAGGTTCATTCATGTTGTCACATATGGAAGGATTTACTTTTATTTTAAGGCTAAATAGTGTTCCATTGTGTGTAAATACCACATTTTCTTTATCTAATCATCTGTTGATAGACACTTAAGTTGATTCCATATCTTGGCTATTATGAATAATGCTGCAACAAACATGGAAATGCAGATATCTCTGTATATGTTCTTAGGAGATATGCCTATTCAAGGTTCTTTGCCAGTTTTTTAGTTGGGTTATTGTATTTTTATGCTATTCAGCTGAAGGCATTTTTAAACCTTATTTTAGATATTAAACTCTTATCAGAATATGTATACAAATATTTTCTTCCATTCTGTTGTTTCCTTTGTTATACAGTATCCTTTCAGTTTGATGTAGTCTCAGTTGTCTATTTTGCTTCTGTTGCTTGTGTTTTGATGTCATAGCTAAGAAATCATTGCCAAGACCAATGGCATGAAGCTTTTCCTCAATGTTTGCTTCTAGGAGTTTTAAAATTTCAGGTCTTATGTTTAAATCTTTAACCCATTTTGCATTGATTTACATGTATGGTGTCAGATGAGGGTACAATTTCATTCTTTCACATGTATACATACAGTCTTCTTAATAAATTTAAAAGGCCATATACCATGATGAAGTGGGATTTATCCCTGGGATGCAAGGATGGTTCAACATATGCAAATCAATTAAAGTAATACAGGACATTTAAAAAGGATTGAATTTTTTTTTTTTTATACTTTAAGTTCTAGGGTACATGTGCACAACCTGCAGATTTGTTACATATGTATACATGTGCCATGTTGGTGTGCTGCACCCATTAACTCCTCATTTACATTAGGTATATCTCCTAATGCTATCCCTCCCCACTCCCCCCACCCCACAATAGGCTCCGGTGTGTGATGTTCCTGAGCAAGGTGATCTCTTTGTTCATTTCCCCCTATTGAGTGAGAACATTGCAGTGTTTGGTTTTTCTTTCTTGCGTTGCCGATGTATTGCTTGGAATGATGGTTTTCCAGCTATTCCTGTCCCTTACAAAGGGACACAGAACCTATCCAATTTTATGGCTGCAATATTCCATGGTGTTTGTAATAAGTGCCACATTTCCTTTATCCAGTCTGTTACTTGATGGGGACATTTGGGTGCTTCCAAAGTCTTTTGCTATTTGTGGGGAACAGTGCTTGAATAAACATACAATGTGCATTGTGTCTTTATAGGGCAGCCATGATTTATTAATCCTTTGGGTATTATTACCATAATGGGGAGGCTGGATCAAATGGTATTCTGTTCTACGAAAATTACATTGATCATCCCAATAGATTGTGGAAAATGCCATTTAACAAATTAAAACCTTTTCACAAAAAAAATAATAAATCCCTCAACAACTAGTATAGAAGGAATTTACTCCATCATAATAAAGGTGTATTTATATTAAAAGGCTCACAGTGATGGTCATACTCAATGGCTATGGTTTAAATATCACAAAGCCTTTTCCCTGTAAGATCAGCAAAGGCAGGGATGACTCACTCTCAACATAAGTAACTGAAATACTTCTGTGGCAAATATAGTACTGGGAAAGTCACTAACCAGGGGCCAGAAAAAGAATAAAGTCGTCCCAAATCAGACAGGAAGAAATAAAATTACCTCCTTTACAGATGGATTAATCTTATGTGTGGAAAGCCCATAAAGACTCCACAGAAAACTATCTTAGAACTATAACATTGGGGAATCAATAAAGTTGCATTTTCTGATAGGGCTAATACTTGGACCTATCCAAAAAGGGAAATTAAGAAACAATTCATTTACAATAACAACAAGAAAATAAAATTACTTAGGAATCGGCAACGATGAAAGATTATACTGAAAACTTATTAAAGCATTGATGTTTTTATAGTTTTATAGATGTTTAAAGAAGAAACCATATAAAATTGAAAGGATATTACGTATTCATGGGATCCAAGAAGAACTTAACCACTGTTAAAATGGTCCGTATTTTACAAAAAAGTGGCTATAGAGTTGATGTAATCCCATATCAAAAATCCCAATGCCATTTTTAAAAAATCAGAAAAAACAATTTTAAATTCACATTGGAGCCACAAAAAGACTTCCAAATGCCAAATCAGGTTCTTTAGGAAAAGAGGCACAAAGCTGGATTACATCAACAACTTCTGGATTGAAAAATTATATTGCCAAAGCTACAACCATTAAACAGTAAGTACTGGCATAAAAACTGGCATACAGATCAAATGGAACAGAAGTGAGGGTTCAGAAATAGGAATATATATATATACAGTCATACTGATCTATCAACAAGGGGTCCAAAAAATGGCCACAATGGAAGAATGGGAAAGTCTCCATATTTAAATTTTAGAATCAGCTTTGTCTCTACCTTACAAACAATGCCAGGTGGTATTTTGACTGGAATTGTATTAAATCTACAAGATCAGTCTGAGGGCTTACTGGACCTCTTTACAACTTCGAGCTTTTTTCAATCCACTAATTGGGTATGCCTCCTTCCTTTATTTAGGCTTTGTTGATTCTTTAATTATCCATTTTGCAGTTTTCACAGATCCTGTGGTGTTTGTTATTTATAGCTAAAATCTTCCTTTCAAGCTACATAAATTTTTAAATTGTTTTCTTAATTATACATTGTATTACATTGGGAAATATTGTTCTAATTTCTGTACTTACTCGTATCCTGCATCTATAAACTCCCCTCTTTGGTTCTAGGAGACTTTTATTGTAGATCCTTGGATTGGCCCTTCATTAGCATATTATGAGGACGTTGGAATAGGGCAGTATTATTTTCCTTCCTTTGCAATATTTATGAGTCCACTTTTTTTATTTGTCTTTTTTACTGTTGCTTTTTCTTGTCTTCTTGGTCAACATTGTGCTGCTTTGAACTCCCAGACAATGTTGAGTAGGGTAGTGGAGGAGTATGGAAATTATTGTTTTGCTCCCTATTTTAGAAGGGCGCAAAAGTACATAATCTATTATCATTACGATCATGTCAGCTATTTAGTTTTTTATACATGTTATTTATTTTGTTTGAAGAATTCCCCTTCGATTCATTTTCTAAGGGAGTTTATTCATTTGAATAGATGTTAAATTTATCACGTGATTTTTCTGGCAGCAAATCAACATGAATTGTGTGGGATTTGGGTTTCTTAAATGGTTAATATAGTGGCATTACCACTTGGTCCCGTATGATAATTCTTCTTTATGTATAGGGGGGCTTGATTTACTTGCTAAATATGGTTGAGAGTTTTTTTGTGTTTGTTAATCAGGAATACTTCTCTGTAGGGTTTTTTTGTCTATCTTTGTCGTTTTATCATTCTTTGTGTTTTATTATGTTTTTTTGTATGAATCTTTATAAGGGATGAGATGGCCGGTAAAGCAGTGCATTAAGAGGAAAACATTCTCATTAAATGCTTACTTTAACATTGATAATGCTAGGGAAAAAAAGGAAAGGATTTAAGTCAAACAATGAAGTTCATCTGAAGAAACTAGAAAGAGAAAAAATCCAAGGGGCAAGCAGGAAGGAAAAAAACAATAAAAAATAAGAGCAAAATCAATGAGACAAACTATGTGTTTGTATTCAGGTTGATGGCTGGGCTTCATAATATGAGTTTGAGTGTTCTCTTTACATTTTCTAGAAGAGATTGTGTAGCGTTGATCTCAATTTCTTCTGTTTAAATTTTAGGAGAATTAATCAGTGAAATCATCTGGTACCCTGTTATTTTTTTTCAGAAGAATTTATAAAAGAATTCATTTGTTAATAGTTATAGAACTATTAGGTTTATCTATTTTATCTTGAGAGTTCTGGTAGTTTGGGCTTTTCAAGGAATTGGTATAGTTCTTCTCAGTTGGTTGAATTTATGTGCATAGAGTTATTTGTAGTATTCCCTGAGCTTGTTTTTTTATTGAGTTGTTTGTAGTATTCCCTGATGCTTGTTTATTTTATTGTGATATGTAGGATCTCTTAGCAGTATCTTCTCTTTCATTCTTGATATCAATAATACTAGGTCTTTCTCTCTCTCTTTTCTCTCTCTCTCCCCGCCCTTTGTCTCCTCCTCCTCATCCTCCTCTCTCCCCCGCCCCACTTCATCTTATTAAAGGGCCCATCAGTTTCATCAATTGTAATGATCTTTGCAAATAACCAACTTTTGGGTTCTTTGTTCTCTCTACTATTTTCTGTTTTCAATTTCATTGATTCTATGCTCTTCATTGCTTCCTTTGTTCCTATTGCTGCCATTAAGAGATTGCTTGGGGGCTGGGGTATGAGGGAACTGAGAAAATACAAAAGTATAGATGGAATTTTTGCACTCTTTTTGAGAGTTAGAATCTCTCCACTCCTTTACCAGTTCTCCTGAGTTCTCTCTGCTCCCTGGTGCCCACTTCTGGCTCCAGGCACATTGTATTCAGAATTGGGAGACCTCAGAGAGGACAAATAATAAATTCCACATAAGTTCAGAGTGATTACTCCAATTCTGGCCTTTTTCCCCAATTGCTTTCTACTATTAACTTTTGTGTCCTTATACACTCTGTCCAGGTTCTTATAGTTTCCTCAGAGCACTAGGTGGAGTGTGTTTCTTTCATCTGACCCCAAACTGACCCCATATTCTTTGGCATTCAAAGAAGGACATAGGACCTGATATTATGGTACATCTTATCTTTCACCATCACTATCATTCTATCTCCATGAGCTTATCTTCCACCACCCACCTCCATCTCCATGAGTTCCATGAGATCTCCTGCAATTGAGATTTAAGGTGACTTCAAAGTATTGTAGCACTTATTCACAATAGGCAAAGACTTGGAATCAACCAAATGTCCATCAAGTGACAGACTGGATTAAGAAAAATTGTGGCATATATACACCATGGAATAATATGCAGCCATAAAAATGGATGGAGTTTGTGTCCTTTGTAGGGCATGGTGCAGCTGGAAACCCACATTCTCAGCAAACTATGCAAGAACAGAAAACCAAACACTGCATGTTTCACTCATAGGTGGGAATTGAACAAAGAGATCCTTGGGACTCAGGAAGGGGAACATCACACCCGGGGCCTATTATGGGGAGGGTAGGGTGGAGGATGGCATTGGGAGTTATATCCTGGGGTGTAAATGACGAGTTGAATGGGTGCTGATGAGTTGATGCGTGCAACGGCACCCACCAACATGGACAATCTTACATATGTAACAAACCTGCCACATTGTGGCAACTGTGGTCCTAGAACTTCAAAGTATAAAAAATGAAAAATAAAAATAAAAAAATAAAAAAAATAAAACAACAAAGATTGGCACCCCATGACTAGACAGATCCTAGAGAGCTTAAAAGCAATTTTTCCCTTTAGAAATCAAGTCCTACTACAGAAGAATGGGTAGTTTGCCCCAAAGGGGATATTTAGTGAATACCATCTTCGGACACTATGTTCAATTGTAGTATAGGTTGCCCTGAAGGCCTATGGTTGGTTTCATGAAATTATCTTCCAAGCCAGATTGACAGTTTTTGAGATGACTGGATTTTTCTTCAAGGAAAAGCAAACTTACCTGTTCTCCAGGCTCATGCATACTTCCTGTGGTCTTTTCTGATGCTAGGTAAATTTGTTCCAAGTTTCCCGTGCTCTACTAAGAGTATAGGATCAACAAGAGCTGGGAATCCACATCATCCTTGTAAAGTGGAGTACCAATTCTCCTAGTGCAGTTAGAGAGGAAAGCCCCAGTGGCAATACTCTTGCAGGCTTTATGGAAAGGTAAGTGCGGAGGAAGCCTAACACTAAATGAGAAATCCATACCTTTCCTACATGCCTGCCTGAACCAAATAAACCTTGTGTTACTATACAAGGGCTTGTCTTTTTAATATATTTTAAAATTGAAGTAAACATGGACATAGGGTGGGTGGCTCAAATTGAATGGTCATTGTGCAGAAGGCTGGATATCCCACTGTTAGTTACACAATAAAAGAGGATCAGATAAACACAGACATAACCTCTGCCTCCACTGATAATGTAAATCATCCCTTGTATCATTTGTCTTTCCTTCAGGCTGGATACAAAAGGCATAGAAATGAACAATTCATGCCTAAACACAGAAGAGCTTGAAAGCTAGTGTATGTCAGATGTTTATTCTAGGTCATCATTAAGGGGTTGAGTGGAATTGCTTATAAACACAGGCTATTCTGTCAGTGGGGAGTGGGAGAGATAGAGTGTGTTTTGCAGTTGGAGACAGCTCTTTTAAAGCCACATTGCAACTTTTTTTGCCATGCACAGTAAGTTATGTAGATAATTCTTTTTTATAGGTTATGAAATGTTGTCCCCTGAGCAGTGGAAAGTATAATATGCTATAGAAACAATGCTTTTTCTCTCCACTTTGTGCAAATGCCATTTTTCATTACTCACTGAGTGAGAGCTTGCTAGAGATTGAAATGAGAGAAAGGTTGCCCCTCCCACTAATGGTCAGGCACTTCCTCACACAAACTCAGCAATGACCTCCGTGGGAGCCCGAGGAGGTCTCCCCAAGCAGCTTCCCCCACAGTGAAGTCTGAAGCGCCAAGCCCTTGAAGGATGTCACATCTTTTCATGTTACCCATTTCCATTTCCACCAGCCTCATTCTCTGCCTAGGGTTTTGTGGGTTGTTGTTGTTTTTCCCACCCAGTCCAACCAAAGCAGCTGAAGAAAAAGTGCCAAGACAAACAGAATGAGAGCCTTGGGGACCCCGTAATGGGTACAGAGCAGGAGTGTGGTAATCATTCTTTTGATTTGTGCTCAGATATGTTTTCTATTTGCTTTTTGCACAGAATGCACATTTTCCCCCTGGATCGCAAATAATCTGAACCAGGGTAAAACCATTACAAAGTGGCCTTCAAACATCATGTCTGTATTGGAACTGAATGACTGATCAGACATTTAAATACAGAAACTGGGAATTCAGGTAAATGGCACTGATATGGTTTTGTTTGTTTTTTTGTTTTTTGCTTTTTGTGTTTTTAAAAAAAGCATGCTCCAAGTTGTTTAAATAATGTTTGTTTGCTTGGGTTCTGTCTCTTTTTTCTTTTCTTTCTGTCCTTTCATCTATCTTTTTTAAAAAAGAATTCTGCATTTTTCCCTTTTAATTATGTTCTCATTTCAATGATTTGGTTTTATCCACAAAGCCAAAATAAAGAAATGATTTTATATCATTCCTAACAATTAAGACAGGGAGAAAAGATAGAATTCTCAACACCTCCCATGTCTGGTCATCTCTGCTCTTTTTCTGGGGCCATACTTCCTGGGACAATCTTCATCTTCTTACATTGTCATTGGTGTCTCCTGACCAGCCTCTTTTGAAGTTGATCGCAAGTAAAGAAAAAGTATACGTACAATGACTGCTTTAGCTGACTGTCCTCCATTCTCACCCAGGAGAGGGGGGAAGAGGAAAAGCCCGGTTGGGAAATAAAGATGAATGTGCTCCCACGGTGCTGGGCAGGGCTGTTTTGTGCTGGAGCAGGCAGGCAAAGGAATCTCACCACCGGGCTCTGAGTCCCAGGTTAATGTCAAGTGCTGGGTTTTCTTTTAGTTACTCAAGGATCAAAGGGAAATTATTCAATAAAAAGAACGTAAAGGGGACTTCTGTGCCCACATAAACCTTAATCAAAAACACTTGTTCAAATGTAGCTTCCTTGACCTGCCTTTTCATATTGTCTTTTCAGCTCTTATACATACACATTTGTGATTAAAATAAAGATTTTCTCCATCACCATTCAGCATTTCCTTTTCCTCTCAGCTGACCAGAATTTCACCAGGGTGACATGACAGTTTGTTGCTAAGGAACTGAAGACTATGTCATAAGTGAGCATTCTGATGAAGAGGAGTGAACAGTTTGCAACAGATTGGATATTAAGAATAAATCAGCTCTCTGTGTATGTCCCTGTGTGGTGATGTAACTGACAACAGGTGAGAAAGAGAAGGCTCAGGGCATTCCTGCTTGAAATGTGAATTCTTAGCCACCTCCTTTGTAAAAGCTACTATTCATCCCCTCAATTGCCTCTTACTTGTAAGAATGTCCTCATGCATTCGAGCTTTTCACTTCAGCTTGTTTTCTTCCACACAGTCATGTCAGAGATTTATCGCACTATGACCTTAGTCATATCCTCCTTTAAAAGGAGTCAAGCACAAACTTCACAAAGCCTCTAATATTCTAGGTGTTCAGCAGGGAGACTGGAACATGAAATTCCTCCCACTTGGAGCACACCCACATCAATGTTTCTCTAAAATCTATTTATCTTAGTCACGACCTATGAACACGAATAGAATGTGGTGAATGTTCCCTGTCTCTCGTGTGCCTGAGCACTGGGAAAAGTTAGAATTTGTACAGTTGTAATTTCTAGGGAGGAGTGCAATAACTTCACAGTTTTTTAAACAGAATCATTTAAGAAGGAGAACATTTTAAATGTGTCCCTTCTCTTTTGCACCATTTAAAAAGATCTCTGCGTCTCAATGTGGTTCTTCTGCTATCAGATATGTGGCTGATTTTGTGATTGTTAGGTTAAGAAAAATGGGAAAATCTGACAGCAGATGATTCCACAAATGAATGATACACATACAATAATAGGTAAGTACTCACCATGAGTAAAACAAACAAATATATACAGAAAAGGAAACAGTGATCCTTTGAGAACTGAAGATAAGAGCTTCATTACCTACATAGAAAACTACAGGAAGATCTGATCTAAATTTGATTGAAGGGAAGTAAACTTCAGTGGTCAAATCCTTGGGTGGTGGGCCAACATTCTGCTTGAACTCTGTCTCTACTGCAGTGCGGGGCAATTTGGAGTAATGCGTGTTTGTTCTGCCTAATTGAGAAGGTTGGAAGCTAATGAGTTTTCTGAACACTGCAAAGAAGAATGTTACATATGAAAGAGAAGCCAAGGGATATATGGAAATGAAAATGAAAATGAAAAAAAAAAAAAAAAAAAAACGTCCTGAGAACATGGGAAAGTTCATTGTGGTGGGCTGGGAGAAGTCCAAACAAAACAGGTTTCAGAAAGAGGTGAAGCAGTTAAAAGACACTCACCCGAGCTAGAACAAAACTATAAATGTAGAGTTTGACCCTGACCTCCCATAAATGATGCAGGCATGTGTTGACAAGCAAACAGACCTACAGCATGTCATTTGATTCTGCCCATTGTTTATCCCGTTACATGGGAATTTCTTTCTCTTCTCCTTGGGGTTTTTTCCCACCCACCCCAAATGTTTAAAGTCTATATGCAATCTGAGAATAAAAAGTAAAAGCTACCTCAATTTACTTAATTTAATCTAAATACCTAATTGAAAATGTATAATTGGACAGACAAGCCTTTGATTAGTGCCAATATAAATTTGGATTAAAGAGATTAGGGCTATTTAGCCTCAAGACAAGAGTATTTAGGAGTCTTAACACAGATTGAATTGTTTGTATTCAGGGCTCTGCCAAAATGTAGAGGGATTAAAAAAAAAAAAGAGTAGGAAATAGGCTCTGCCCTTGGGGATTTGGGACACAACAGTCTAAAACATATCAAAGAGGCACACAAGATTGCCCAAGCTAAGGGTTCCAAGAGTAGCTTTGGCCAAACACACTGCAGAAGAGAGGAGAAATCAGAAAAGCCTATCAGAAAGGGAGATTCTTGTCCTGATCATCAAAAGATTTAGAGATGAGAAGAAGGAAGAGGGTGTCCTTGTGCTACAGAATGCTATATGGAAATGGAATGAGACTGAAATACCTCTGAGATGACGAGAAATATTCTGGTTCTTTGTTGGTGTGTGACAAACTACCTCAAAACTAAGTAGATTAAACAAAAATTATATCTCGCTTACAATTTTTGTGTTGCAGTCATTCAGGAAAGGCTCAGCTGGGTGGCTTATCTCTGCTCTACATGGCACTAGGGTCCATTTCCAACATGGCTTCTTCACTCATAAGTTTGGTGCTTGGAGTCTGTGGTCTCTCTCTCTCTCTTTCTCTCTCTTACCCCACCTCCTCCCCACCTTCCTTACGCCCTATTATCTGCCCCATGTCTAGGGCTTCTCACAGTATGGCAGCCTCAGGGTAGCAGGATTTCTTACAAGGCAGCTTAGGGTTCCAAGAGATTGTTTTCAGAGACACAGGCAAAAGCGGCAAGGTTTCCTATGACTTAGCCTTAGAAGACCCAAACATCATGTCTACCACATTCTGATGTTTAAGCAGGTCTTAAAGGCCAGCCTATATTCAAGGGAATGGGAATTAGACTCCATCTCTCAATGGGAAAAATAACCAAAAAAAAAAGTTTTGCCAACTTTCGTCTACCAGAGGGAACAATTAATAAAGCAGATGGTTTAAGTGAGTGGTCAGAGCCACAGCAGGACAATCATCAGAGTGAGAGGTGGAGGATGAGTGCCAAGGACTTTAAAGGTGAAGTTGAGAGATTTGAACACTTAAAGAATAATACATTCTTCTCCCAGCATAGTCTGTCTTGTGAAACTGCACTCAGCTGGATGGAAGACAACACATGATCTCCTAGAGTTCCCAGGCACTGAACTAAGGCAATGAAGGAGACTGAAATTCTCCATCTGAATCTCTCTAACAGGAGACTTTCTAGACAAAGCGTATTTGGTTATGAAGAACAGAAACTCATTCAAACCAGTTTAAGAAAAGCAAGGACCAATTCAAAAGCACTGCAGGCAAGCATAAGAGCATTCCAGGACAAGAGCTAGGGGAGCTGGGCCACAGGAATTCTGACAAGTCTGATACTGCAAACCCCAGAGCCAGGGTTACTCTTCTGTTCCTGACATGGGCCTGAGGTCTCTCATCTCTTTGCCAGCTTTGATCTCTTTCTTGTCTTCATGGACAAGCTTTCTCCATTGACTGACTCATCAGAGTACACAGGGCTGAAAATGACTGACCCAGGCCTGGGTAACCTTTGATTCCCCCAGGACCAATATGCCTTTGCTTCCAAGCACCCAATAGTATCTGATTACAGGTTGTATATCTCTGGACTTGAATTCTGGAGATGAGGCATTTAGTTGGATTAGACCAGTCTATGGATTGGTTCCCCTTGAGAGAAACGTTCACTTTTGTTTCAATCAGTGATGGCTGTAGAGCAGGCTTAGGTGTTTAAAGACAAGTAACATGAAAGCATCATTGCCTAGCTCCCCTCTCCATATCAGTGAGAGGCCATAGGTAGGAAGCAATTCGAGAGAAAATGTGTAGGATAGCTAAATGACAAGAAAGAATGACCAGGTGGGAAACATGCCTGGGGCTGGGGCTGGAGCTGGGGCTGGGATAAAGACATAACAGGCTGGTCTCCAAGCCATTCTTCATTCAAATTCCAAACCCCTTCCCTGATAGAGTCAGACTCATTCCCTATTGAACTTGTCCTGGCAGACTTGATGTATGAAGCAGTAAAGTAATGGACAGTAATGGATGGTATAAAAGAAGGTGCCTTCTTATCTGACTCTCACAGAGGATTTTACAATGGTGTTGGGGGGTATTGGCCCTCTCTTTCTGCATTATTCTCCAGTATACATATCTATGCTCAGGTCATAAGGGAAAGACTGATAGCATAAGTGCTTTAATAATTTTAATGAAAATTATTAGGTTTTACTTAACATGATTTACATATAGATCACCTGCCTGCACAGAGCTCCTATGTAGAGATGGCAGGGATCCCTGCAGCAGGGATAACCCAGGATTAGGAAGGGTGGGATGGGGAGGGAGGGAGGGAGGGTAGGAGGTGGGGAGTCAGGGAAGGAAGGAAGGAAAAAATAATATGCACCAGGTAAAAAGGCTGGAAAAGGGGTACTTATGGACAGAAAATAATCAGGGTTTTTTTTTTTTAAAGAAATCTTATAATATAAAATAAGTATTGCTTAGCATAAGAAGTGTAGGAATGGGAAGAAAATTAAATGAAAGATCTAGATCCATGGAGTGCAAGTGAACTACAAATTTGGTAAAAGTTTCA
>NW_016814816.1:1115866-1127715 GCF_001698545.2 Rhinopithecus bieti | reverse complement strand
TAATATGCACCAGGTAAAAGGCTGGAAAAGGGGTACTTATGGACAGAAAATAATCAGGGTTTTTTTTTTTAAAGAAATCTTATAATATAAAATAAGTATTGCTTAGCATAAGAAGTGTAGGAATGGGAAGAAAATTAAATGAAAGATCTAGATCCATGGAGTGCAAGTGAACTACAAATTTGGTAAAAGTTTCATTTGTTTTGAAATTTTAAAGAGAATAATTTGTAAATTTAGAAATAAACATCGATTTGGCATCTTTAAAAAACAGAATAATTAAGTTTTAAAAACTGAGTAAGAAAATAAATCCGGTTGGAGAAAAGTAGTAATGGCACCGCATACTGTCATGAAAGAATGCAAATCAGTATTTTCCTTTCCCCTAATTAGCAGACAGAAATCAGGATAAATTATAAATTGATGAGAGCGCTTTCAACACAGGAGAAAGATATTGACCTTCTTGTGGTAAAGGTAAGTATGAAGTACATTAAAATCACCCATTTTGGCAGTAATCAAGTTTACCTCTACATTAACTTTGGACTATGACACCCCTTCAGAAATGCTGTCTGCTCAAAATTCTCCAAACACAGCACTGAATGGAATTCTGCTGGGGTAGAAGAATTGTGACCGGGCAGTCAAAATCAATTTGTTCCTGTGATTGACATGAGGGCCTATGTGTCAGCCAAGCTCTCTCATACCATCTGTGCTCTGATTATGATCAATAGGTATTTGTGATATTCCCAGGAAATGTGCTGTTTGATTACTTTTACATGGGAGAAAAGACAAAAACGTCTCAACCTGGAGTCTACTGATGTGGATGCAGAAGCTGGTTGATGAATTATTAGAATATAGAGTTTGCACTGATAAACTTTTGAACTTTCATTGAACTTGTAGATTAAGAATAGGCAGTTTTTCCAAGAGGAAAATTCACCAGACAACCAACAATTTTTCTTTCACATATTTAAGCAAGATGTTCGATCTGGTAAGGAAATAATAGTAATTTATGTCTTTGATAATTGAGAAGGATTATAGTTCTATACACAGAAAAAGCAACCATCACCCGAGCCCTGTGAGTCACAAAGCCATTAAAGAAGAAGCTTCCAGCTTAAAAGCAGATGAAACCTCCGGATTTGGAGGGTGGTGTTCTTCAAGAGAGAATTAAGAGAGGGGAAAGAAATCCCCACGTACTTGTAAAATTAGGGCCCTCTCTCTGCCTCCCTTCTGAACAAGTATAATGACAGTTTCAAGATTCAGCTTGACAACCCACACTAAAAGAAAAGCATGCATACACAAAACCATTTCCCTTAGTGCACATGGCTCCCCTGCATATACCACCATGCCCACAGAAGCAGAGGCCCACACTGACCTTCAGTGGGAGGCAACCCTGCAAATAGTAACAATGAAGCTGCCTCCTTCAACCTGCAGAGACCCATAATTCTCAGAACATCATTTGTCCAGTAATCTATAGGAACAGCCTGGAGCAGATTAAAGGTTAAGAAGGAAGATTGTTGACCAGCTGGAAACATGTGTTTGGTACATCCAACTAACTAAGGGTCTAAGAAATTATTTTCCTGATAAAATAGCATCAGCTGAGATCAGGTTTCTGAGAGATGGGATTTTACATCTCTCAGAATAATAAATTTTACATTTATTAATTTTGCTGCTACAACATCAAACAGCTTGCATTAAAAATACACACTAGATTGTGGCTCTTTGGCTTGACTGGTACAATGCACCAGAGATTTCAAAAAAATGCTGACCATTCCACAGTTCAGTTGCCCTTATTAATGATAAGTCCCGTCACCTCCCTTTACTTTAATGCTTTGCTTCCCTATAATTCAATTTGAATCAATCCTATGATTATTTTTAAGCCTGCACCTTGCTAGTGCTCAAAAAATGAGAGGACACAATCTTACTACTATTTGTTAGTATCTGGTGTTTATAGCATCACAGGTGTTATAATGTAAGCTGGGGAAACAGTCAACAAGAATGAGGACCACAGTCTCAAATAGAAGGCTAGGGATGGAGCCAGCTCCACCTGGGGATCTAAACTAGGGTATCTTGGTTGCTAGTAATGGACACTTACTCAATTTTTCTCAAGTAATGTAGATTAGAAGATGTTATTATAAGAACCTATGACCTGGTAGGCAAAAGTCATCATGAACTTGGACAGATCTGGGAACCCATTTTTCTCTCGATCTCCTCTGTCTTTCTCTCATGACATGTCTACCATGTCCACATGTTTGCTCCATCCTCCTGTCTTTAACAACTTGGCTACTCAAAGTTTCTGTTTCCTCATAGCTGTAGTTTGCACATGACCTCTCATGACCTTGATTCTATCTCCTGGTGTTTAATGTTAGTAATCGCTGCTTTATTTAAATTCTAAAATGGAGAGAGAATTTTATTGTCACTACTCACATTTCATGTGACCACATTCTGGGTTACTGGGTGGCCACTAGCTGAACTGCTCTAATGTTGATTATCCATATAATCAACATTATATAGCCTCAAGGCTATATAACTCCCTATAGCCTAAAGGACCAAGTGAAGGGATATAATAAAACTATCCTTTCATCAGGGGGAAGTTCAATTTATAAAGGGCAGAGTAGGCATTCTGAAGATTAGTCTGCCTGGTCCATGGGATAATGGGGAAAGGTTCTGTGGAGGAGATAACATATGAGATGATCATAAAAGGGCCCCATGTGTGGATAGGCAAAGACGAAGTAAAAGTGGATATAGTAGCATAGGGAAAAACCAGAAATAGGAAAGAAAATATTACGTATTTTAGTTTGGCTAGAGCACTTCTCAAGCTTTCTGTGCATGTGAATCACCTGAGGATCTTGATAAAATGCAGATTCTTATTCAATGGGTCTGAGATGGGGCCTGGGATTCTGCAACTTTAAACAAGTTCCCGGGTGATGCTGATGTGTTGGTTCACTCTGAGAAGTACAGCTAGAAGAAAGAGCCTTGAATGCCAAGCTAAGAAAGTGCTACTTACTCTACTTCAGTAAGTAATGAGAAGCCTTGAAGGATTTGGGAGAGAAGAATGATATAATCAGACTGGTGTTAAAAGACAATTGATTTGGCAGTGCTTTGTGGGATAAATCAGAAGAGAACTGGAAGATCAGCTATTTAGCAATTGTAAAGGCCAGGAAAGAGGTAATAAGGACTAAATCAGTATGATCACAGTGGAGGGGAAAGGAGGGCTATGCGAGATCAGCTATACAGCCAATTGAACATGCCCTTCCCAGTGTCCTTACCCAGTCTTGCTTTAGTTGACAAGAGAAGCGGCTTCTTCAGGCATCATCTGGTGACATCTTTGTCCTTTCTGGGGTGTCTGCTTTTCATTTCAAATCACATCTAAAGATACATCCTCTCTTTTACCTCTAACCCTTAATTTCATTCTCTCTGCCTAACTGCATTTTTTATTGTGTGCAACTTGCTGCATGATTTAACTATATTATAACCACGTAACTATGTTATTTCACTGTTATTTCATTGTGTACCAGTAACCAAATTCAGTAACTGTATTTGTTCTGCTGAGGAGTTTTGTAGGAAGCATATCTGAAGGGCACCAGGCAATGAAGTAAAGTCTATTACCACCTTATCACCATCAGGAAAATGATGTTTGTTTGCAGTTCACTGAAGTACATAGCTAAAGAAATTGAAAGAGAGCTTAGGAGTGTCGGAGTCAGGTCCACATATGGAGACGGATGGATACTCTGAATACTAGGCTGTGCTTCAAGACCCAAAAAATGGCTGTGACACTGTGCAGAAGAGAAGTTTCCAAATGATGTTATAGACAGGGAAGAAGAGCTGGGAGAGATATACCTTTTACTGTAATTCAGAGCTTCTCTTACTGCCTGGCTTACACAGTCCCTACTATCCATTTAAAGCCAAGCCAAAAATAAGCTTGCTGTTAAATACAAATCCCAACTGAAATTTTCCTAAAGTTAAAGGCTTCATCATATCCTGTGATTATAGATATAAATGAAGAAACCTGGTGCTTGCTTATTGGATTGTTCATGCCATTTTGAGGTCAACCCCTGAACACTGAACTTTGGTTTTCTAAGGCCCCTGTGCATTAAATAATTTATACGACATGCAGGACTTTAAATCCATTCCTTTTCTTCCTAATAGGATGGGATTTTGTGCACATGTACATACTTACAGCTAAAAAATAAAAAATCAAACAGTTGTCACTGATCAAAACAACAATAATTTGTCCTGTGGGGAAAAAGAGAGAGAGAGAGAAAGAAAGAAGAATAGAAAAGAAAGAAAGAAAAAGGAACTGTCCAGCCCTGGAGACTAGAGCTGTTTTGATTGCACAAGAACGTAATCAGAGTCAGGAACACAGTAAAGGAAACATTCCCAAAGGAAATCAAGATTAAGATGCACACTTTGGCCTCTTCCTACAAGCACCAACCTCCCAAGCCCACAGGTCATTTTGTTTGACAATGTCACATCGATTTACATTTCACATTGCACTCTTAACTTTAGAATCTTAATGTGCGGCTGGAATTAGCTGTATCTTTAGAGAAGAGTCTGATCTTGACGATGTCCTCCTTTGGAGAGACTTGCTAGTTGGTTTGTTATTTTGGTAAATGAGAACCCAGAAAGAAATTAAATCAATTTTATAGATACGCACGTGTGTGTGTGCGTGTGTGTGTGTGCGTGCGAAAGTGTCCCTGCAGGACAGACACTAGGAAACTGTGCTTTGAAGACAACAAACCCTTTCAGGAAAAGGGTTCCATGTTCAAAAGGAAATGAGGAAATGTGACTTCTAGCCCAGATATTGCCAGGCCCACTTCTATCCTTGGTTTTGCTCCACGTTGGAGCTCAGGATTCTGGATGTATTTCCTTCTGAGTGCCCTGATGGTGGCAGAGGGCAGGGTGGGGTAGAGCAAGGCATAGCCTGCCATGCGGGGAATCTGTGCTGTTTCGGGGGCTTTCCTCCAAAGGCAGTCCGGAGGGAGATACCCCAGTGTCATAAACCCTGCTTCCTCCTTCCTTATGTGCCACCTCTTTTCCTAGTCCCACTACTTCAGAAGTAAATAACCATCTTCATTGGAAGTAACCTTCTTCCCTAGAGAGGTGAAGTGACTGGTCTATGGTCATGCAGCTATTAAGAGCCTGTGACAGAAAGAAATCCAGCCTCTTCAGTTTCAGGTCATTGCATGTTCTTTCCTCCTACCTTGTAAGCAGAGCTTCAGTCTTTGATGTGGGCCCTGCGTCCTGGGCCACAGAACAGACTTAGGGTTCAAACCTCCCTGGCCTCACCTGGCATTTCCACGCCAAAGTTGCATCCTGCCCCTCTCTGAAGGGTCACCCTCTAGCCTAGTCATTGTGGATGGAACCTACTCCTCAATCCCAACATCACCACAAACACCCACTGCCCCTACAAGGGACAGGAGGGCTGAGATTTAGGGACCCAAGTATAGATGCATAGATGCAAATTAGAATATTTTTAATGTTATGAGAATGATGGTGAAAACTCTTTGAGGACAAGAGTTATATTTAGTCTGCAAATATGTATTGAGAAGAATCCCAAAAAAAGTTGCTATTAAAGAATAATGATAAAGATTCATGCACTTTAGTTGGGGCAGAGTTTAGGGTTGGCATTATGAAAAGTTGTGGGGATTCTGAAGCAGCCTTTACTCAAGAGATGGTTGTGTGCTAAGGGAGAGAAGATTTGGAACTATTACTCACAATGCACCACCAGAAGATTCCAAGTAGCAGACTGGCCTAGGCAGAGAAGTTCCATGGGGTGTGGGAAGGTGGGGGTATGGTAAGAGACAGCATAAGAATACTGAGCTGAGGCTGGGCGGGGTGCTTGTAATGTCCAAGCTCATGCTTGTAATGTCCAGCACTTTAGGAGACCAAGGCGGGTAGATTGCTTGAACTCAGAAGTTTGAGACCAGCCTAGGTAATACGATGAAACACGATCTCTACAAAAAAAATGCAAAAAAAAAAAAAAAAAAAAGAGCCAGATGTGATGGCATGCACCTGTGGTGCCAGCTACTTGGGAGGCTGAGGTGGGAGGATCGCTTGAGCCTGGGAGGTCAAGGCTGCAGTGAGCTGAGATTGCACCACTGCACTCCAGACTGGGCAATAGAGTGAGACCCTGTCAAAAAAAAAAGAATAGCTGGGCTGGACACACTTCACTATTCACTACAGAGACAGCCATTCTCTCCAGAAGCCAGCATGAGGCAGAACCTGGCTGCCAGACAGGGGAGATTCTTCCCCATCTAGAGACCAAAAGGTCAAGCGTAGAGACTCAGTTGGGTAGATGTGAAGGATGCTGTGGGCCAGTTGACTCAGCCTCCATTCCTAACTTTCTCAGGGAGCCAGTCTATACTGTAGACACCAGAAAACGAAAAACTAACTTTCCCTTCCTCCTTTGCAGGTAGAGTCCCTCGTGGGATTGGGTTCTGCCAATAAGAGCCACTTGCATGAGACCTCAACTGAGAGCGAGGTCAGTGGGATGGGAGGCACAGCACAAAGTCTTTACTTTGCTGGCTCAGATCATGGCAGAATGGTGGGCTCTGCCACAGACAGTGGGGGACGGATGTTCCCTCAATAATATCAGAGCATCGTCCTGGGAACTGGAATTGTTTCTGAAAGCTCCAACTAGAGTCTGCTTGTTCAGCACTTCCAAAATGTTCATAGGCCAATTAATACCTGATTATTAGTGCTCCCCTGTTTCAATAAACTGGAACAATTTCTGTCATCTGCATCACCATGGACAGTGGCCAAGATAACATATCTGACTCCCCAAATTGATCATTTTTTAGTACCCTCCTCTATGGGACAAAATTACTTTCAGAGATAATCATGTAATAATCATTAATTATTATTACTCTCATGATTCATTCATTAGCTTTAAAACAATAATTTAAACAGAATAAATTTTAATTTTCAGGATATTATTCAAATCCAGTCAAATATCTCGTGTATGAACTAAAATATGCATTTACTAAACTTCAAACACAAATTAAAATTCCAAGTGGTTGCGCAGAATGACAGAATTAAATTAACTCAGGTTTTGTATCTTGGCTTTGCAATTACTGTACTATCATCCTTTATCGATTATTTAAATGCAGGCATACTTACTACCACAGGGGCTGGAGACACACACTGTGCCTGAAGCCGGTTCGAACCATCTTGAACTATTCTGTCTTAATGGAAGTTCTCCTAAGTTACTTTCACATAGAATATAATATTAGTAAAAGGATAAGTAATTAACTGTGCTAATTTGAAGCATATATATGTATGTGCATATATATATGGGAATATATGTATACACACGCACACAGATGTATATGAATGTATAGAACTAAAATTCAATAGTCACCACAGCAATTGTTTAGGAAGTGGACAAACAAAAGATTTGTGGGAGGATTATTTTATCACTGACATTGTTTAGAATTACTGGCGTGGGGATAATAAAAAGCAAACTGACTCATAGTCGATTTTATTATTGGTTTTAAATTCTCTGCAGGCAATGCAGCTGTGTGCATCTTGAGGGCGGGTGCACCCGCCCCTGGTTGACAGGTGGGGTGAGCCTGAAAGAGCCTGATCCTGAGCCTGAGGGCTCCAGAGGATTGTGGGCTTGAGGGGAAGTGGCGTGGCCAGGGGGGATTCCCAGACCCCAGCACCATCCCCACCAGAGACTTCCCGCGTAACAGGAGACCCAGCCTGAGCTGTTCATGACTCCCCAGATTCTCACATACTGCTGAAACATAAAGATCCCCACAAATTGCCTTTGGTGATGAGGAACCAAGAGCCCAAAACTGCTGAAACCCTGGTACCCAGTTCTCAGTAGTGAAGTGACTCACCCACCTCATGTGAGGGAAATATGTGCTTCAGCACAATTAAACCTCGTCTCCTGCCACAGGCCCTTGAGGGCACACACAAGTTGTTGAATTTATGAATGGTAACTCTGCCAATGCTGAAATTCTACTTTAACCTATACCTGGAATGTCTTTGTTCGCTGGCAGATGAGCTGCACCTTGGGTGTCTGCAGGGAACAGGGTGAGTGAAGGCCCCCACAGAGCTCTCAGCCTGTGAAGGCCCTGACCCAGGGCACTGTCTTTAAAGAGAGAAGTTTCTCTCTTTTCCCCTCCAAGTAGTGGCCGCACTGAGAGACATCTGAAGTTCTCTGAGAGCAGAGACAGAGTTTATTTCCAGTGTCCTTCATGGTCCCCAGCAGTACAACTCTCATAAACGGTTAACTTCCTAGTTCTGGTAGAGTCAAGCTTGTCTTTTCTCCTCTAGTTGAGGGGTCTTTAGCATAAAGGGACAGTCTCACAGAAGATGACTAAACACATAAGCCAATTTTAATGCTGTATCCTGAGACCCCAAGGGAGTGCAGGGGAGAACATCTCCCTAGACAAAGGAAAGCAGCACCTCCCCACCCCAGGGGGGACACTGTGGACAAGATGCAGGTGGGCAGCGCCCGATATCCAAGGACCCGTGGAAGGCTGTGACTTTTCTCCTCTGAGCAGCAGTAAGCCAGATGTCCACCAGCAGGTCCCAGAGACGCGGCCACAGCAGTAAAGCTGCATGCCAGCCTACTTGCCTGGCACTGCCCAGGAGAGTGCCACTAGTCCCCATCCTGTAGGACCAGTGGGTGCTGTCCTCCTCTATTCAGAGTGGCCAGGGAGGAGGGGCAGGGCCATCTAGCCATGTGGTTCATCCCTAGGTGTCTGGGAGCAGGAGGACATGCATTTCCAATCTAGCATTGGCACCCAAACTCACATTGTTGTTTTCCTGTCAAGCAGTGTTAGCAAGCCTTATATCTAAGGACTACAGGCTTTAATTACTCCAGGGAACAGCCTGGTGGCCAAACAAAGAAGGGCTTGTTACAAAGGCCCCTTTGTTGAAAGGGCTTTTGTCCCAGCAAGAGGATTGCTCCAGGCACCCCTTACAGGCCACCAGCCCAGAGGAGGGAAGTAATACTTGTCCAACTAACCCTCGGGTGTTTCAGAAGACCTGGACTCAAGTCCTCACAGCCCAGGTTTGCTGGCAATGTAGTCTGCTGTAAGTCATATATCCTTTTTAAGCCCCAGTTTCCTTACCTATCAAAAAACAATCATTTATGTGAATGTCACCCTCCTTTTTCCAGTCCTGGAGGCTGAGTCCCCTAGGCTGCTGGAGGCGCTGAGAATACTTGGTCCCTACCAGCACTGCAGAGAGGCGTTTACACCCCTCTCTGGCAGAAGCCACTTCCCATCTGGAGAGTCAGGAAGGACACCTCCTGTCACTCCCTAGAAACAGAACAGCAGGCTGCTGACCTTCACCCAGCCACCAGTGCTCCACCCTGAACTCAAGATTCCAGGACGCGAGAGAGAGGCTTCAGGAGGAGAGAGATTTCTCCTGGGAAAGCTGGAAGAGCTGAGAGGAGAGTAGGAGGCAGTGAGGAGGGACCTGCAGCAGGTCTCAGGGACTGTACGGGGTGTGGAGCTGCACTGTACTTTTGCCCCCGACCCTCATTCCTGATGCTTTTCTGAGCTTGGTTCTCCAGCCTTCTGACAATTCCATAGGCTACTGGATAGATAGCCTTCCAGTAAATTCCCTTTCTGCTTAAGCTAACCAGATTTGAGGTCTGTTGTTTGTAACCAAGAGTCCTACCTGATACTGTGTAAGACATAGCCAGAGAGGAAATTATCCCAAAATATGTATTTTGGGGAGGCACACCCAAGATGGCCAAATAGGAACAGCTCCAGCCTCCAGCTCCCAGCGTGAGCAACACAGAAGACAGGCGATTTCTGCATTTTCAACTGAGGTACCAGGTTCATCTCACTGGGGCCTATCAGACAGTTGGCGCTGGTCCGTGGGTGCAGCCCAACCAGCAAGAGCTGAAGCAGGGCGAGGCATCGCTTCACCTGGGAAGCACAAGGGGGAAGGGAATTCCTTTTCCTAGTCAAAGGAAATTGAGACACACAACACCTGGAAAATCAGGTAACACCCACCCTAATACTGCGCTTAACCAAGGAACTTAGCAAACAGCACACCAGGAGATTATATCCCACACCTGACCCAGAGGGTCCCACACCCACGGAGCCTCCCTCATTGCTAGCACAGCAGTCTGAGATCTAACTGCAAGGCAGCAGCGAGGTTGGGGGAGGGGCACCCACCATTGCTGAGGCTTAAGTAGGGAAACAAAGCTGCAGGGAAGCTCGAATTGGGTGGAGCCCACCACAGGTCAAGGAGGCGGGCCTGCCTCTGTAGACTCCTCCTCTGGGGACAGGGTATAGCTAAACAAAAAGCAGCAGAAACCTCAGCAGAGATAAATGCCCCTGTCTGACAGCTTTGAAGAGAGCAGTGGATCTCCCAGCACGGAGGTTGAGATCTGAGAATGGACAGACTGCCTGCTCAAGTGGGTCCCTGACCCTTGAGCAACCTAACTGGGAGACGTCCTCCACTAGGGGCAGACCAACACCTCACACCTCACACGGTGGGGTACACCCCTGAGAAGCTTCCAAAGTAAGAATCAGACAGGTACACTCGCTGTTCAGCAATATTCTATCTTCGACAGCCTCTGCTGCTGATACCCAGGCAAACAGGGTCTGGAGTGGACCTCAAGCAACCTTCAACAGACCTACAGCTGAGGGTCCTAAATGTTAGAAGGAAAACTAACAAACAGAAAGGACACCCACACCAAAACCCCATCAGTACGTCACCATTATCAAAGACCAAAGGCAGATTAAACCACAAAGATGGGGAAAAGCAGGGCAGAAAAGCTGGAAATTCAAAAAATTAGAGTGCATCTCCCCCTCCAAAGGAACGCAGCTCACTGCCAGCAACAGAACAAAGCTGGATGGAGAATGACTTGGCAGTGTTGAGAGAAGGCTTCAGTCGATCAAACTTCTCAGAGCTAAAGGAGGAAGTACATACCCAGCACAAAGAAATTAAAAACCTTGAAAAAAGAAAGGATGAATGGATAACTAGAATAATCAATGCAGAGAAGACCTTAAATGAACTGATAGAGATGAAAACCAAAACACGAGAACTACATGACAAATGCACAAGCTTCAGTAACCGACTCGATCAACTGGAAGAAAGAGTATCAGTGATTCAAGATCAAATGAATGAAATGAAGTGAGAAGAGAAGTGTAGAGAAAAAAGAGTAAAAAGAAATGAACAAAGCCTCCAAGAAATATGGGATTATGTGAAAACACCAAATCTACATCTGATTGAGGTGTCTGAAAGTGAGGGGGGAAAGGGAACCAAGTTGGAAAACACTCTGCAGGATATCATCCAGGAGAACTTCCCCAGCCTAGTAAGGCAGGCCAACATTCAAATTCAGGAAATACAGAGAACACCATGAAAATACTCCTTGAGAAGAGCAACTCCAAGACACATAATTATCAGATTCACCAAAGTTGAAATGAAGGAAAAAATCTTAAGGGTAGCCAGAGAGAAAGGTCGGGTTACCCACAAAGGGAAGCCCATCAGACTAACAGCAGATCTCTCAGCAGAAATTCTCCAAGCCAGAAGAGAGTGGGGTCCGATATTCAACATTCTTAAAGAAAAGAATTTTCAACCCAGAATTTCATATCCAGCCAAACTAAGTTTCATAAGTGAAAGCGAAATAAAATCCTTTACAGACAAGCAAATGCTTAGAGATTTTGTCACCACCAGGCCTGCCCTACAAGAGATCCTGAAGGAAGCACTAAACATGGAAAGGAACAACAGGTACCAGCCATTGCAAAAAACATGTCAAAATGTAAAGTCCATCGATGCTAGGAAGAAACTGCACCAACTAGCAAGCAAAATAACCAGATAATATCATAATGACAGGATCAAGTTCACATATAACAATATTAACCTTAAATGTAAATGGACTAAAT
>NW_016814816.1:1016736-1112930 GCF_001698545.2 Rhinopithecus bieti | reverse complement strand
TAATATCCAGAACCTATAAAGAACTCAAACAAATTTACAAGAAAAAAACCAACAACCCCATCAAAAAGTGGGCAAAGGATATTAACAGACACTTCTCAAAAGAAGACATTCATACAGCCAATAGACACATGAAAAAATGCTCATCATCACTGGCCATCAGAGAAATGCAAATCAAAACCACAATAAGATACCATCTCACACCAGTTAGAATGGCAATCATTAAAAAATCAGGAAACAATAGGTGCTGGAGAGGATGTGGAGAAATAGGAACACTTTTACACTGTTGGTGGAACTGTAAACTAGTTCAACCATTGTGGAAAACAGTGTGGCAATTCCTCAAGGATGTAGAACTAGAAATACCAATTCCTCAAAGATCTAGAAGTAGAAAATACCCATTACTGGGGATATACCCAAAGGATTATAAGTCACGCTGCTATAAAGACACAAGCACACCTATGTTTATTGCGGCACTATTCACAATAGCAAAGACTTGGAATCAACCCAAACGTCCATCAGTGATGGACTGGATTAAGGAAATGTGGCTCATATACACCATGGAATACTGTGCAGCCATAAAAAAGGATGGGTTCGTGTCCTTTGTAGGGACATGGTTGCAGCTGCAAACCATCATTCTTACCAAACTGTCACAAGAACAGAAAACTAAATACCGCGTGTTCTCACTTATAGGTGGGAACTGAAAAATGAGATCTCTTGGACACAGGAAGGGGAGTGGGGGGAGGGATAGCATTAGGAGACATACCTAATGTAAATGACGAGTTAATGAGTGCAGCACACAAACATGGCACATATATTCATATTTAACAAGCCTGCACGTTGTGCACATGTACCCTAGAACTTAAAGTATAATAAAATATATATATATATATTTTATTCTGCCTATACAAATATACTAACCACACCATTATTTAAAACTGTGCAAATGGGTTTTTTAATCCGCCTACACAAATATACTAACCACGCCATTATTTAAAACTGTGCAAATGGGAAACCACTGGACAGCAGTGAGGTGGTTAAGTAGAGTCTGATCCATTCACTCGGAAAAGCAAGCAATCATCAGAATAATGGGTATGAAGATGATGCAATGACAAGGGAAGTGCTCCTAAGATCAACTGACAAATGACAACAGGATAAGAAACTGAATATGCAAGATGTGCCCCTCTCCCCCTACCAAGAATAGAAGCTCCCTAGGAGCTAGACTTTTGATCTATTTTGTTCAGGGTCCTATCTCCAGCAAGTGGCAATGGTAGACGCTCAACTAACACTTAGAGAATGAATGAATGAATGAACTATTTGCACGGGGAGGAGTGGGTAAAAGCACCTTCAAATGCTGTTAGTGACTAGTACAGGTTACTCAGATTTTTTAAAGCTGTTGTTCTCTTTCCTCTATTTCCAACATTTTCCATCATGTGGTTTTATTCACTTTCCTGAGAAGAAAAAAATGTTTTTCTTAGCCCAAACCATTGGTAGGTGACCTGACTTCCCTAATATTTATGTTCCTTCTTGAGAGGCCTAAGTTGCAACTAAGCAGGGTGGCAAGGGCAAAGGAACATTTGCTCTCCTTTCCAAGTAGAAATGTTCAGCTGAAGCAGTCATTAAGGAGCCTGGTTCTGCTGCCCAAGGAAACACTTCCTTCCCATGGGCAGCGAGCACCAAGTGACCTTCACAGCCCCTGGGCTGGATCTTGGAGCAGGAGAGTCTGTCTGGGGCCATAAAGCGTCGCCAGGTGTCCAGGCCAAGTCAAAGGCCTTCCTGCCCTCCCCTGTTCCCCTCCGGTTGTCATCTCTTGCTTCCTCACCCGGGCTTTGTCACCGGTCCATGCACACTGCAGGGTCTGAACAATGGCAGACTCAATAGCCAGAGGGAGTTCAAAGGGGTTGATCGCCCCTTCAGATTGGCATTCAGCAGAGGCAGCCACTAGCTTAGCAAGTGGGATCCTGTTTCACCTCAGAGTGACTAAGCAGGGAAGTGGAGGAGTCAGCACTCCACAGAAGTCAGGAGGTTGGCTTCAGGCTGGCCATGAATTCTCACAGCAGGAAAGGGCAAAAGGAGATTAACCAGCCAGGTGAGCTATGAGGAAATGAAATCTGCTGCACATCGCTGGGCAGAGCCAGCTGTGCACACCTGCTAAGATCACCATCTTATGACCACCACTGGCTTGCACTCACTATGATATTCTTTTTCTCTCTCTCTCTGTCTCTCTCACACATGCACGTATTTTCAGCATGACACAATGAGAATAAAATCATGCAAAGGAAAATGCCGAATGCAGAGAAAAGAAGACACATAAACTCACACGCCTGCAAAGGCTCTGATTCACTAACTTCATGCCCCTTTTTTACCTGCTCATATCAAAACATGCTTCGTCCTGGTTGGATCCAGCAAAAGACTACCAGCCCCACTCTCAGGGCACATCCTGCAGGCATTTTTTTCTGTTTTATAAATAGCGCTGCAGTGTTTGGTGGGTTGCTCACAGTTCAGGACCACCTGGGAGGAAGCCCCACTCAACATTGTGGGTCCCAGCTCTGCCGGGTCTCTTCTCCAAATTCCAAGGGTACAAAACCAGTTGGACATCTCTTAAGAGCTCTGAGTCCCAACTCTATGTGATCCCTCCTCAAGCTGCTGAGGTTCCGCACCAGCCTGGGAAAACCCTCCACCAGAGGCCTGTGTTCCAGCTTTGCTTGGCCCTTCCCCTAAGCATCTAGGTTCTATTAACTCCAGTCTCTTGCTTTGTTTCCTCAGCCCTTGGAGTGGTAGCTGCTCCCTGCAGTTACTATCACTGAGATACCTCAGGCTTCCTTTTTTGCCTTTTCAGTCCTAATACTAACCTAATAATCCCCTTTATTAAATTATCTCTGTTAAAATAACTGGTGATCAACAGCTTACTTAAATAATGTTTACATGATCAAAAGATTTTCTGTAGTAGTATTAAAAGTTCTGGTTTCCTTGGTTATTTTAAGTGTATTCAATTTAAATTAAATTCATTGAATTTTTTTCCAATTATGCTTTCATTTTGTAGTCATTAAAAAATTAAAAAACTGGCTAGGCGTGGTGGTTCATGCCTGCAATCCTAGCACTTTGGGAGGATGAGGTGGATGGATTACTCGAGATCAGGATTTTGAAACCAGCCTGGCGAACATGATGAAACCCTGTCTCTACTAAAAATCCAAAAATTTAGCTGAGCATGGTGGTGGGTGCCTGTAATCCCAGCTACTTGGGAGGCTGAAGCAGGATAATTGCTTGAACTCAGAAGATGGAGGTTGCAGTGAGCCAAGATCATGCGACTGTGCTCCAACCTGGGTGACAAAGCAAGTCTCTATCTAAAAAATAAAATTAAATTAAATTAAATTAAATTAAATTAAAATTAAAAAAAGATGGTGCTCTCCTGATTGGACTTTTACTGATACAGGAGAAAAGCTAGTAGGAAAAAAATAAACCTGCTAGTGAAGACAGGTTTCTGGGTGCTTTGACTGAGTGATCCATCTCCTCGTCACCAGGGATGGGAAAAAGAGCTTTACATCTGTTATGTTTAAATGATATTCCTCAAGGAACAGTGTTCAAGAGCTACTTGACGGTTACCATCTACTAAGCTGTTCAAGTTATTGACCATTATTTACTTAGATTCTGAGAAGTTTTAGATACAGTTAAACAATGGAGGAATATATGGTCTTTAAATAGCCAGGGATTACAGAACAAAATAAATAAATTCTAAAGAAAGAGAGTCTAAGTAAGGAAAAGAATACCCAGCTGGAAAGAGAATGCTGTAGAAGAAATATACAGAAGGAGTTAAGCAATTTAGCTATTCAAAAAGACCAAAGGGAGGCCACCACACTATAAGTCGGGGGGGAGGGGGGAAGCGACTATTAAAATCACAGGTGGTTGCAATAACCACACATACATTCGGTGCTGAATTTCCAATCCCTCTCTCCTTACTTTGGGAGCAATTAGTCTCGGGTGAAAAATTGCACTTGTAGCTAATTGCACCTGCAATTACCTACTTCCGGGTGCAATTAGCCACTTGAACCTAATTCTGAGTGTGCAAGTGTTTAATTGCATATGTGAGGAGGTGATTCCAGACACAGTTAGTTGTGCCCCCAGTCTTTGCACCTGCAACTAATTGTGACTAATAAAACAAGTCTTCATACAAGTCAGGTTGAAGGTACATATGGTGACCCTGTTTGGGGAACCAAGAATTGGATTGGTTGGGCTAATAGAAGTACAAGTGCACTAAAGAGAACAAAGGGACAAATTATTTAGAAATTGTCATTCTTTGGATCTATGGTTACATTATCCATGTCCCTTACTGCAATCATGCTCCTCTCAGACTACAGAATATAAAGTCAGCTGATTAAATGCAAGCATCCTGTCTTGGCTGACGTAGTTCTTTGTAAAGATAAAAGTAATTCTTCTGCTGACATTGAGGAACATCCATAAGGTGCAGGTCAGAACCATGTTGCAGCCAATTCTCCATTATTTGTGTTAATTCCGATGAGGTTATTCAAAACATTGGGCAACAGGCATTTATTGAACTAAGTCATATCACGAATCCAGAAATTAACAGACATGGCTCCTGCCTTCAATTTCATGTCAGTTCCACAAATAATTATTAAGTGCCTACTATCTGCTTGGCATGTCGAGGTGCTCATTTACTTATTAGGAACATTCATTTGCTCTGTCTTTCTACAAATGCCTATTGATATGGTTTGAATGTTTGTCCACTCCAAATCTCATGTTGGAATGTGATTCCCAGTGTTACAGGTTGGGCCTGGGGGGAGGTGATTGGATCATGAGGGCAGATCTCTCATTAATAGTTTAGCACTATCCCTTTGGGGACAAGTGAGTTCTCACTCAAGTTAGTTCATGAGGGACCTGGTTGTTTAAAACTCTGGGACCTCCCCCTTTTCTCTCTCTTGTTTCTGCTCTCACCATGTGACATGCTGACTCCTCGTTGCCTTCCACCATGATTGTAAGCTTCCTGAAGCCTCACCAGAGACAGATGTTGCAGCCATGCTTGTACAGCCGGCAGAATCGTGAGCCAATTAAACTTCTTTTCTTTACAAATTACCCAGCCTTGGGTATTTCTTTACAGCAATGTAAAAACAGCCTAATAAACCAATTTATCAAGCCTTCTTGGAACTCACATTCACGTGGGAAAGAGAGATGCTAAACAGCTGTTTATACAATTAATGTCTTCATTCCAGGGGCTAGGAGAGTGCACAACTAGGGCCTGGCCTGGTAAGAGTTTATGTTAGGGTGTTCTGAAGACTTGACACTTGAGCTGAGATTTTAAAAATCACTAGGGGCTACTTAGAAAAGAGAGGGACAGCAGGATCCAGACAGGGAGAATGAAAATGCCAAGGCTCTGAGGCTGAAAAGAACTGCCCAGAATTGAGAATGGAAAGGCCAGCGTGGCTGGAGCGTAGTGAGGGGGAGAAGTGGTTGAAGGTTGTGTGATGAGTGAGAGGAGTTTCCTCTGCGTTGCCAAAAATGTGCCTCATGAAAGAACCCTGCCAGAATGAAGGGCATTGCAGGGCCTCTCAACCACAGCCAAGAGAGAATCTTGATGTGAGATATTTTTCTGTCCCTCTTCCTCTAATCTCACCAATACCAGCCTGGATCCTGGAAGAGCCAGAAGAGAGATGAGGTAGAGAGAGAATAAAATTGCCAATCAACCCCTCCTTCCCAACTGCATGAACCTGAGCTTCAGCTGATATCACTAACTTTGATTTGCAGGTGAGATTGAAGTTTGACATTAAGCTGAACTGGACCTTTAACACTGAAAAGAAATCTCATTATCAGAATTGAGGCTTTTCTAGTAGTTGGAAGCAATCCAGAAAGCCAAGGCATCTGCAAGAGATGTCGCCAAAGCACAGGAAGTAGGGACCTGCCTGAGCATATCTGAAGCTGGGTAGGAGAAATGTACAGCCTCTTTGTGACTGTACCCCCTTGAGCCAGCCTATTCCACCAGTGGTACATAGGAATAATGCATATGATCCCCCAGAGCTGAGGCCCCCCAAGGCAGCGAACTTCCACAAAGATAAGAAGGACTCAAGATTTGGGTGGAGAGGAGGAACCAGGCACTGCAAGAGAAGAATGATGAGAACACAGGAGAATGAAGTTCATTCTCTATTGGATGGGAAGGCTGGAGAAGTCTGGCCTGGCTAGAGCAGATGTTCTGAAATGTGAGAAGCAATGTTGGATAGAACATGAGCTAAAGACAGATGGAAGGAAGTCTTGAATGCCAGGCAATAGGAGTTAGGAGCCTCTCGCATCAAACCTGGCTCTTCCTCCAGATTCAGAACAAGTAGCAAAATAACTTGGTTTGAGCTTAAAGTGAGAGGCTCATCTTCCTGAGCTCCCTTCAAGGGCTGAAATGGTGACCTTTTCCCCAGTCTTTCTTCTCCGTGTACTGTCTAGTGGAGATGATGAGAAGTCATCACTGTAAGGACATTACCTCCCCATCTGAACCCCTTCACCAGCACTCCTGGCCAAGATGGTACATGTGCAGTGCAAGTCTTCAAGGATTTGGGGAGAGCAGTAGAACCCCTTCTTTTATGCCTTTTTCTCTTTTGGCAAAAACTGACTCGATGATCACCAATTAGATTAGAGTCATGTCACTGGATTCTAGTCAGGCGGCCAGTACAGGGCTGGCCTCTAAAACATTCAACACAATATTCCACTCATTCTCCCCTTCCAATTTGTGAGACTGAAAATAAAGGACCCTGCGATGGTGGAGACACATGACGGCAAGAATCTGTATCCCTACTCAGAAAGGAGCATCAGGCTGGCATCAGACCACAACACGAGCAAGAAAGAAACATGTGCTTGGTTAAGCCACTGAGATGGGGTGCTTCCTCATCACTGCAGTGCAGCCTAGTCTATTGTAACAGATCTATCCACCTCTGACCCCAGTGTTCCCCATCCTCTGATTTCTCTCCCTTCTGTACTCCTTCTGCAGCCACCTTGGCCTCAGTCACTTCCTTACAGCAGAGTATTCACCGTTGCAGCAGAGGCAGGGGAGGAAGACCCAAGAAGGGAAGACCTGGACACTTCTCTTCCCCTAGCATGCTATTGCATTGCCTCTCACCCTGGCTGTTACTCTCTCTGGAATACTCTTCCTCTAGATGTTCACTCCTGGCTTCTCTTCAGCTGAAATGACTCTTTCTCAGAGAAGGTTGCAGGCACCACCCACCCACAACTTCTAAACACAATACTCTTTCCTGCCTTCATAGCAATACATTATTCATGAAATTATCTCATCTGTTTATTGTCTTTCTCCTTGTAGGATGTCACCTCCACCAGAACAAGGACTAGGTTTTGTATGTTGCTGTTCCTTTAGTGCCAGAACATGCCCACCCCTGGTCAGTAAATAAGCATTAAGTGAATGAATTAATAAGTGAAAGGCTGTAAGTACTTTGACCTCCAGGTTATCTAGTCTCACTCTCTTTACAGATGAGGAAATTGACTCTTTTCCCAGAAAAGAGGAAGCAGAAAAGCAAAGGCAACTCTCCCTTTCTAGCTGTTTCTGGAGTGCTGAACTTAGATGTGATTTATTCAAATGAAAACTCTTGGGAAATTGTTTCGGAGGGATCCATAATACAAATGTCATTTTTACCTAGAGAATTCACCCAACCTTCCAACCAATTTCAAATATAGTTCTTTAATGCAGATTTGACAAATCTGAAATCTCTTACACAAAGCCATTTATCATCTAATGTGCACCCGCCCTGCACCACAGTTTAAGTTATAGCTTTTTAATGGGGTAAAACATTTCAATGAAATCATCAAAATACCTTAAACCAAAACTGCTTATAAGATATTGATGAGTTTCAAGCATTGATTCCACCCCTGAAAATATCAACCTTGCCATTGGCACCATGGGTACTTCTAATAAAAGCAGCCAAGGAGGTATAATGAATATCCAATGAACCATTTTGTATGTCTATGTTGCTTCTCGAATTGGAAATAAATCAATGAGCCTTACAAAATGCATATTTTAGTGATATCTCTATAAACAATAATCTTGTTTTTCTATCATAACTCGAATGTCATTCTTTTTATAATATAATTGAAGATTTAATAATTTATTATATAGGTTGCCTTCCCATTTAAGCTCTAGGTTATGTGTGTATACATAATACATATAGGTTGCCTTCCCCATTTAAGCTCTAGGTTATATGTGTGTGTGTGTATATACGTGTACATATATATAGTGTATGTATATGTGTGTGTATATGTGTGTGTGTGTGTGTGTGTGTGTGTGCATATATATATATACACACATAACCTAGAGCCTAAATGGGGAAGGCAACCTAGTCCAATGTCTGATTTTTAAAAATTTTTAAATGTCCTTGTATGTAGAAGCTCTGTGGGTCCTAAAAGTAAACCAAAATGCTGACATTCCAGGAGCAAACATAGGGGCACATGAATAGTAACTAGTAAACAAGTCCTAGATGCTTCCATGAATAAAATACCAGGAGAAGGCCTAGATCCAGTGCCAAGGGCTAAATGAAGACTAACAGAGGTAATAATCCTGCTTCACAGGCACTGTAACTGAGCCCACGCTCACCTGGCCAGTCAGGCCAAGGCCGGTCTCCTTGGGCTGGAACAAGTTCCCCTGGGAACAGTGTGGTGTGTTCACCTAGAGACCTCTTCCTGACAAAGGTTTAGGCTGTGTTGTCCCACCCGCTTCCTCAGCTGAAAATGGGAAATGGGGCAAGTTGCTTCCCCTCCTGCTGGCTCAAATCCTGTGACCCAAAGCACGGTCTCCATCTCAGCAACTTCCCTTCCAGAGGCCAAATATAGCCATCCCTTTCCTGGTTCACTAAAATTCCAGTCAGACTGCTGTGCACAGTGACAGACGGCCAAAGAGCATCTCACCAGCCCAGCCACAGCCAAAAATAACAGCCACTTGGTTAGCAAAGACTGTGGAGTTTTTCTTTTTTTCTGTTGAGACTTCATACTGAGTTATTTTTTTGTTTTGGTTTTGGATTTTTTTTTTGTTTTTGTAGTTTGAAAGTAGATAGAGTAACTGAAGAAGTGGCCACACCAACTTCCTACATGAGGTTCCTGGGTTTAGTTAGTTCCAGTAGTGATGGGTCATGACCAGAAAGGTACTCACCTCTTAAATCTCCCCAGCCACCTACCCCAAAGGAGGGGCTGACAAGCGCGTTTTCTCCCCACTTCGTCCAGCAGTGCCTCCTGCACACCCCAGGTCATGCTGGGACCCAACCACCATGCTACATTTTCTCTTGGGTCTCGTGGAAGGAAGACTGGGGGAGGCTCTCCTGTGGGCTGGGTGGGGACATTTCCAGACTTGCACCCATGATGCTTCTGGGCAGTAGACAGGCCCCAGCCCCAAGCTGTCAGTCTGGTGCCCTCCACAAGTTCTAAAAGGCCTTAAATTATTAATTTATTTCTTTAAAAATACACAGTGCTGAACAACAACCAAGCCCACTTTTGATCTGCATCATGACACACGAGACTCTTGTCGGCCAGGTTTTGTGCAGGCCAACAGACACATCTTATTAAATCTTACCTAGCCGGTGACATGAAATTGGAGCATGCTAAAGAGATTTAGGCTGAGAAAGATGATTTTCTTCTCCATGCCCTGTTTCCAAATGCAATGAATAATAAGCAATTTTGCAAAACTGTAACATTCAACTGTTGGAACATCTTTGTACTTTTGTTCTTCAAAGGCAGAATGTTTTCTGGAATTATGTTTCTACCTGAGGAAAAAAAATACTCCTTCAATTTCTACATGTGCAAGCATATCACACAGATATATCTCATTTCTTGTCATGTTGTATGCCGTCCCAAGACCAATAAATAATTTATGCATTAAATGCATTTATCAGCTCTCATGTGTATGTGTGTATATATGTATATAATCTCCTATGTGTTAATGTCAAAGATGTCTTCTACATTAACGGAAAGCAAGCAACCTCTTGGGTGTTTCACCACCATGAAATTAGCTTTGCATCTTACCCATCAAATGAGTGAAACGTGAGAACAGGTCCCTGCTCTTTACAGAAAACTAAATGCTAGTCTACAACAGAAGAGGAGTTACAGTAGGAATTTCACATTGCATATCTGCTGAAATCGCTCACCTCCCTTATTTTTTTTTCCAAAGAAGGTCTTTATTACTCCAGGGCCACTTAGATTGTAGAGGGAATACGGCTGCTAAATTTCAACTTGTTCTATTTAAGTTGCCTTTCCTTTGCTTCCCACTTTGAGTATTTATCATGCTTATCATTAAGAACTGCTTTTGAGCCCTCGCAGTGCCAAGCCTGGGACCAGGTGCATGCGTTTGGCAGTCCTCACCTCCACTGCCATCCACAGGCTCCAATTTGGATTTAACCGTGGTCATCATTCACACCCTCATGACAGCAGGATCTAGGGGTGCCACTAACATGATAACAGGCAGTGAGTATGAGCACTGGCAGCAACTGCTTTCGGCAAAGTCACGTGGCTGTACCTGGCTCCTGCTTGCTGTTCTGAGCCTGTCCCCTCTTTCCACCCATCTTCCCCATTTAGAAGGCTTCTGTGTTTCAGTGATGCCATGAAAGAACCCCCAGACTGATAGAATCTGAGAGGAATGGAACTCAAAAATAATCTAGTCCAACCTACTCATTTGAAAAATAAGGAAATGGAGGGCCTGAGGGGATAACTTACTTGGCCGCACTCACACAGGTAGTTGCTGGCAAAGCAGAGACTGGAACTAAGTATTTGAACCCACTTCCAAGGCTCTTTCCACCATACCAGTGGCTCCCAACATTTGCTGGCACAACTCACAGTCAGAAGGAAACTTTACATCCTGATTCACACATATACACACGTATGCAACTTATACAAATGTTTTACAAAACAGTGCTTACTATGTGACACCCTTTGATCTTTTTTATTGTAGTAGATTCATTTTAAAATATTCCGGAGATTGCTTAACAGCACGTAGACTCAAATTGGAACAGTACAGAGAAGATTAGCATGGCCCCTGCACAAGGATAACATGCAAATTTTTTCCATATTTTTTGTACATTTACCAAATGTTACTTTTCTTTCCAGGGATAACATTTATAGGTATACAGTCCTATAGTTTGCATTTTCTTAGTTAGATACATCCACTGAATATTTAGGAGGACGGGGGTTGACTTAGATACAGAACAGGGTCCCTTTTAGGTCTAAGCATCATGCTCCTGGTCAGGAATGATCTTCCTGTCTACCTGTTCTCAGATTAGAATGACCTGAAAGACAGAATGATCTAGTAGACAGAATACTGGACTGACAGTCAAGGCCCAGCATCTAGTCCTGGCTCCACCAACTGCTAACTGTGTAACTTTGGGCGAGTTTCCTCTGGGTTCCGTTAACTCATCTGCATGATCAAGCTGTTGCTAACTGACAGAGTTCTGAGGAGTAAATGAAATAATGCAAATTAAAGCAATAAAAAGCTCTATGCACAAGACTTGTCCTGGAATAGCAATGATCTTCCATTCTCACATTTCAGAGAAATATGGTATCTAAAGAGGTTTCTGGATTCTCATCAAAACACCTGCATAATGTATTATGAATAAATTTGGTAGATTAAAGAAAAACCATACCCTGAAACTACCTTATTTTTAAATGTTTTTGCAGGTGTTTGAAGAAGAGGGGCTCACTCCAAATCTTGAAGATGTTCAGCCTTGAAAAAGTAGAAGTCATTGTGACCAAAGATGATGCCACCACACCTTTAAAAAAGAAAGGTGATGAGCCTCAGATGGAAAAACACATTCAAGAAAGGTCAATACTAGCGAGTATGAATGAACACATAGCAAAAATTTCAGATGAAACAGCCATGCCAAGGGCTTGTGGGACAGGTGAGGCCGAGTGAATAAAAAGAAGCAGCCCCAGAGACACTCAAGGTGGTTCCAGCTGCTTGTGAAGGAGGCTTCTTTCTAAGAGGTGGCTGGGCTTGGTTTCGGTGTATTCCAGTTTGGGACTCATGAATTGCAACTAATAAAGATCAAAATACTGATACAGAAATTGTTTTATAAAACATTCAAAATGCCTGCAGTGACCTTCACAAGAGCAGAAGTTAGGAGGATCCCTGACAGCCGAGAACATTGTGCGAAGCCCCTCAGAAGTTAGTTGTGAAGCCCTGCTGGGAGATCTTTGGCTGCACGGGGGAGAGGGATGGTGGGGAGGGGGACAGGCATAATCATCACTATTATGGTATAGGAAGGACTGCTGCTTCTCTGCCTGAAACAGAGAACACCTGTTTCAGAGAAGAAGGTGTCAGGAAGATCCTAAAGAGAAGGACCCCGGCACAGGCAGAGTGGGTGGAGGTGGCATGGGAGGCAGTGAGTTCTAACTCCTTAAATAGTGCTTTATCACTACTCAGGAACTGTTACAGGAAGCTCAGAGTTGTGTTTCTCACCAATAATCTCAGAGAAATCACTTCAAAAAAGAGACTAAAGAACAGGTTGCAGGTTTCAGTAAAGGGTTCCATTTGACAAGGTATATGATGGTTGATGGTTTGTAGTTGTCATTGTCCATGCCTACTGATAACTTATTTTGTGTTTTTGAATGAAAAGACATTTATACATTCCTTACAATAATAATAATGTTAAAAAGCTGGTGATGCTCACAAAATCGATTCCACAAATCCCAAGCAGACTGTGTGGAGGAGCGCACACTGGAGGCGCAGGCGGCATGAGCAGCCTCTGCTGTCCCCTCCCCTCCCACAGGCTCCCGCCAGCTGCTCTGACCCCTGAGACACCCACTCCTGCTGCATCCCTCACATCCAAAGGCTCTTCCAGTGCCTTCTGGGACCTTGGTTCCAGGGTGAGCAACGCACCCAAGCTTGTGGGGAGGGCGGAGCACTCCTTTCTCTTCCTGTGTCCGCAGGGACTGCGGCTCTCCTGGGTGCTGCCCAGCCTACCCCAGGTAGGGAGCACTTCATGGCCCCATCCTCCTGGGGACTGGAAAGGGCTTTGTGTCCTTCCAACTGTATGTAAATCCCTCTCTCTTTCTCTCCCTTAGCCACCTGGTTGCCCAACACCACCTGAACCTTCCACTCACATCTTGGGAACTTACCATCTTCTTTTCTGTCCTAGATCTTGCCATCGGCATGGACACTTCAGTGTCCCTCCCTGTGGGCAGCACATCCAATACATTTGCTGTCCCTTTCTTTCCCTCCCTCACCTGGTGACACCCCTAACCTGCCAATGGCCTAGAGTGGTCCCACCTGAGATATTTTCAACCTGTATCTTGATGCCTCACCACAGCCTCCTCTCCTGGGATCCTGGTTCCCTTCAACCCACTGCCCCTGACTTTCAATCTCCCTGAGCCCATCCATCCCTGATCTTCCCATTTCCTCATTCTCTCATCCCCCTTTTGGTTTTGCTTCCTTCACCCTCCCACCTACACTCCAGGTCCCAGCACTTCAGCCCCATTTTTGACAACAGCCCCCTTTCTAAACCAACAGACTATGAACCTGCTTCGTAGTGCACAGCCGGCAACGAAGCAAGAAAAGAATCAAGCACATAGCCCCAATATGTTCATAAATCGAATACATTTTACTACTGGGCTGACATTTTCTTCATTTTAAAACATATCACAAAAATGGAAAGGCACAAATGACATGATTTTAGAAGACCAATATAACAAGCATTTCAGTTTTTCTGCCCATTCCCATTGGAGCATTTTATACAGCCCCTGGGGGTGTGTGCACTCCAGTTTAGGGACCATAGCCCTAAACCCTATCACTCTTCTCCCTCTGTCACATCCACCCTAAAAAGCCATCCCTGAGCCCGTCTAGTCATGAGTGCCCTGTTCTGTGCCAGGTGGCTAAGTGGTGCTAGAAGACACACTCAGTCCCAGGTAACCTCTGGATATACTCTTTCAGCTCAGGGCAATGCCACTGAGAGCCTTCAAGGGTCAACAGTCAAGCTAGTCTGCAAGAAAACTTCTTTCATCTTCATCTATTGCCAGCACCCAGCACAGTGCCTGGCACTAGCCTGTGACCATGAATGCATTGATCTGTGCACACATGTAGCATCCACATCATTCTGCCTACGTGGTTACCAAGGCATGAAAAGCACAATAGAGACAGCCGTGACAGGTCAGGACATCCCAGCTGGGGCGCATTTAGTTCTGAAGCTGTGTGAGGGTGCCTTACCCTCACAGCACCTCTGTCTGCCCATGGTGGCCCAAGCAATAGACTGGCCCTCAGGATGTGCCTGAGGCAGTTTAATTAAGGCCATTTTGACACCTTAACTATTCCAGGAGGTTGTATGGAGGTAAGAAATAGGGCTTTTTCAATCTTCTCTTTAATACTTGCAGCAACTCTGGCTCAGAGCACAGCTGTACCCCCTTTTCCTTCAGATGTCGCCTCACAGAATGATGCTACTGTCAAAGGAAAGGGGTGAGGAGAGTGACAGAGCTTACACAGCAGCCTCCAGTGGACACAACGTAGACTAGATTTGAGCAGGGCCTCCAGGCTAAGCACAAGGAGAGGTGCTGGAAGAGCCCAGGAGATGTGTTTGACCTACCTTCATCTCTGGACATGAAGGGCATCTCTCTCTCTCTCTCCCTCTCTCTCTCTTTCTCTCTGTCACACACACACACACACACACACACACACACACACACAAACACACACACAGAGACAGAGAGACAGAGAGAGAGAGACAGAGAGAAGACAGCTATGGCACTTTCTCAGGAGGTAAAGATGATTTAGGCAAAATTCCCTCACTTCCTACAGTTCTTTCATCTTCTCTTTCTCCCTTCCTCGTCCAATGTTTCTTAACGACTGGTCATGGACTGGCCCCTGAATCAAAGTCACTAAAGCCCTGTTATCAATGCAGATTCCTGGCGACATCTCAGTCTAAGAGAATTAGCAACTCTGAAACTGGAGCAAGAGACTCTGCATTTAAACAATGTTTTGCCCATTAAAGTTTGACCACCACTGAAAAACCCTCTCTTCTTCTCCTGTGTTCTTCCCAACTACACATCCCTAATCTGTGGCCCGCATCCATCTTGCCACCATTCCCCTCTGCCCCTCCACTCCTGAGGCCATCATGATGAAGCCGGTGGGAACGCCAGTGGAAGGACCCAGACAGGAATAAGATCACCTGGGCCTTCACCTTCCTTCACCGACCAAGAGCTCTTCTCTTCCTGTGCTTTTATTTTAATCTAGGACATCCCCTCTCTTGGATCCTAGAGGCCCTGCTTCATTTAATTTGGCCTCCTTGCCCAAGCAGAATCCTGGGCAAGCCTGGGAACTTAGTACCCTGAATTCAAATGAAGTTGCCTGGAGGAAACTGAGGGAATCAGGGAGCTAAGGTTTGGCCTAATGTTGATCTATTTTTGGCCAAAGCCACCCTCCACTAATAGGTCTCTACTAATAGACTTGCAAAGATGTCGCTCTTAATCGATGCTAAACAAGAGTTATAAATCATAAAGACGTTTGCTGTCTTCTTACCTCCCAGGGATGGGAGTGAATGGGAGAGGACTCTGACCATGAAGCGTTCTAATCTAAACTCAGAGAAAATTCTCCGAGCCATTCTTCCGCTCACAGAATTTCCGGGCACCAGTCTCCCTGCAGCTTTGACAAGTGAGCTATTTTGGTATGGGAACAAGTAGAGTTATTGTTATCTCTGCTCTGAATCAAGGATGAAAAGAAAAGGTGAGCGGGAGAAGGAGGGTATGAGCAGAAAGGACTTCAGATACCGAAGGAAAAGGAGCCAGATGCTCTTCCCGGGAAGGAAGTCACCAGCCGGCCGGTTTAGAGCTTGAAATCAGCACGTGACCCTCAGCAACCATAGTAACAGTCCCTCCCTCTGGTTTCACAGGGCTCTGGAGGGGCGAAGGGGCGAAGACTGCAGGATACATGCCAAGGTGCCTTGTCAGTGGTGAAGTGTTTTCTACATAGGGTGGCAGCTCCCTATCTATGACCAGGGAGCTACTGCGCCTTTCCCACAGCCCCACTCAAAGACTCAGCACGGCCCAGGCCAGAAGGAAGTTTAGACAGCAGACTCTCCGTCAGCAGATACCTTTCCCTGCCCTTCCTACCGGGTCACGTAGGCCCTTAACAAGGGTGCTATTTTAGCAAGAAACTGAAAATGAAAAGAGAATCTGCCCTCCAAACATGCTGAACACTTATTTTAGCACACAGCCCCACGGAGGGTCAGTGCTCCACGCATGTTTTAAAGCGTTTGTGCCTATTTATTTTGAGAGCGGCAGGGCCTGAGCCACAGCTTCCAGCATTCTGCTTTGTCAGCACGAAAGATTTGCTGCCATAGGCATGCTGAGCTCCCTCTGGGGCCCCCCCTTCTCCTGGAGTCTGACTGAGATGAGAAGCTTATCCCAGCCCTTAAATGAAGAGACGTCCTCCAGCTCCCACTTCTGCCTCACCCCTCCGCCTCCCACTGACAAACAGGCCTGGCTGCAAGGTGTGCTTGTCAACAGGACCTGGCCACCAGAGGGCAACAGAGAGCAATGAGGGCCGAACAGTTTCCCAGAAGGAGCCAAATCCCCTGCCACATCTGCTCCCTCCTCCAGCCCAGAAGCTGCCAGACTTGCTAGCCTTTGCCAGTCCACCGAAGCAAACATCTCACCTTCATCGTACAGTTCCTTGGTAAACTCTTATTTTCTTCTTTATCAAGTTTGGATGGAAAACAAAACAATTAATTTTAAGAGCAGCACACAAGAACTTAAACATTATTTATGTCTCTAATTATCTTGTTCTGGTGGGTATTTTAGTCCCTGTCTGGTCAGGACATTAATTATCTTCATAACTACAGCAAAAGTTAAATAATAAGCACCCAAGGCTACAGCACTACTGTAATGTGCAAGCTTAAATGAACTTATAAATTTTATTAATGGATGCTTTATACAACTCCATATATTATAAATCAAACAAGAAACCTATTTCTATCTTTTAAGGGTACGGTGAAAAGCTTTAACATTATTGAGGATAATTTTATTAAGTTTAAAACTCCCTTTTCCAGTAATGAGACTGTTATGAGGATAATTTAATCTAGTTTGTCATGAGGCACCCCAGCTTGTTAAATAAGTTAATAAATGACTGTGCATTAATCAAAGTGACAAAGCTATGAAGAGCTGGGGATGGGAGACAATTCTGGTGATAGTATTAATTAGTATTTAATTAGAAACTTAGGGCCCATAAATAAAAAAAAATCATGGTAGAGACATTTATGCAAATTGCTCAGAGCCTGCAGTGGAGTTAGCTTTGCTTTAAAGAAACATGATTTTTTTTTTTCTAACATACTGTACATGGCAGCACTGTGGCCACATCACGTGGCTTAAACGAGCTCTTCTTTTGTTTCCAATTTGTTCCAATTACAGGCCTGTAAATTCAAATCATTCTTTTGACTGTCTTGATTGAAATGTAGAGTTTCCACAGTTTCTACTGGGAGTTCTGGGTTTGTTTTTTTTTTTCTTTTAATAAAAAAGGAGAAATGTTTTAAAGACATAAAGAAAGAGCTTTAGATTCTTTTTCTGCTCTTTTAATTAAGATGTGTGCCACCATTTTCTAAGAACAATTGTGGATTCCATTTGGTACGTAAACAATGCCTCCTTTTTCAATCCTGGTGAGCTGTAACTAGGTTTTGTTATGTGATATAATATTGAAGACTGCATAGATTCAACTGCCATCATTTTTATGATAATCACAGCACTTTTAGCTTTTCCCTCAATAACGTACTTGGATAAATGGGCAATTTTGATGGCCCAAAAGATAATAACTGTTTGGTTCTGAACGCCACTGCTTGCCTAAGGTACATGTTCCCCCTTTTCAGACTTTATTATTTGTTGCATTTATTCAAGAAAGGTTATCCACAGTAAAACTGCTTTTTCTATTCAACAGTCTATCTCTGTCATGGTTCATTTATGTGTGAGCATGACGGACTGAAGCCCGTATTATCCACAGCTGACAAGTGTCAGGCCGACAGTTCAATCAGCCCTTCCTCGAGATGATGCCCAAGGCCCCGTGTTTGAAGTAGGACAATAAAGCAGGCAACACAATCAGGGCAAACTGATCCGATCCCTGTATGTAAAGAGGATTCTGCCTAATAACGCAGTGTGGTTTTTTTCCCTCTCCAAACATATTAGTCCTTAAACAGTGACTTGGCCCTTAAGAAAATCTGTGACTGACATGAAAATGCTGAAGTTTTAAGGTGGTTGGTTTATCCATAGCCTCATGGGGCTGCTTCTTTGTGCAGACTAGTTTTGTCAAAGTCAGAAAAATAATGTATTCAGTGTCTGATCATTTTTAGGGAGTTATTTGAATGGGATTTTAAGTCAGACATCCTGATATTGACACAGGGATCATTTTCTTGTCCTTTTGTTTTACATTTGTGGAACAGATCATTTGCATTGGCTAATAAAATTAAATCTCTGAAATGCATACAAAAGTGAGTTCCCTTCAGCAACACTCCTCAATTCTCTCCACCAGCCGAGTAAGCAGAGTTGCTGGGTGTGTTTCTTTATATTAGGTCTCTCTAGAACACAGGCTATAATGCAAACATATCTTCAAAATTAGTGCTTCTTTGGCCTGGGTAACACTTAGACTCAAATGTATATTAAAGCATTTCACTACAGATCCTGACAATCAACAGCAGAGCCAAAGTCGATAAAATGCTAATAACCTGCTGTGGTCTGTTCCTTGGAGGACTGGAGTACTGCTGCTGTGCTCTCTTCCAGCCTTCAGACCATTGCAGGCGACAACGGGCAAGGGAAGGCGGCTCACCCCTTTGGAAGGGGCCAAAACACTGCATGCCTTTCATAAAGAGGAAGCCAAAGACCCTCTTAAAGCATCATAAAACCTTCAAGCCAGAAGGCACAATGCAAAACATCAAACCCAACCTCTTCCATACTTGATAAATGAGGCTCTGAGACATTTTTGTGACTTCCAAGGTCAGAGAGCTTGTAAGTAGCAGTGGAAGGAAAAAGTTAGCAACAACAACAAAGGAATCCTCTGAATTTTGCTTCTCGTTATATGACTTTACTAGGCTGGGCAAGTTAGTGCAGAAGGGATTGATGAAAAGCAGAATCCAGAAGTCAGAATGTGAGGAATGATGCCAGCAACTACCAAACTTGGCTTCTGTCAATTTCCTTCTTGCACAATGCTGGAAGTCCTAAGTAACGTGTTTTCTGTGAATGTGTTGGTTCTATGAATGTTGGTTTTTCTCCATCTACCCTGCTGTGTCCCAATGTACCCATTTACTGCATTTTCTCCCCCACTTTGACCCCACAGACCACATCACCCAAACACCCGTGACTGCTGGCTTCCAATTGTGTTAGAGATGAGGGAAGGCACTAACGGCCAGTCAAGTGGGAAGAGAGAGGCTACACTGTGTCCTTGTCCCCTGCTTGGACTCTCCATCTCAGAAGAAGACTGTGTCCCTCCAGCACTCCTGCTTCTACCGAGAGGCTCTTCCTCCAGGGCTCCAACTGTCATGGGCCCCAGTCCCTCAGTTTCCTTCCCTTGACCCTTCAGTCCTCCGGGATACCAGCTCCCCACTGATGCTAAACTTGGGGTGCCTCCCATCTCTTGTTTGTCCACCTACTTCTGCCCACACTTCTGAAGTAGCCCCTTCTTTAAAGTCTCCAGCAGAACCATCTCCAGTGAGTTCTGTTTCCTGCTTGGACTCTGATGCATTGAGTGATTTAGATTGCTAACTGATCCTACTTCTAGTTCAGTAGTTCTCAGGATATTCTGAAATCCCACAGAGAATCTGATGAAAGCTATAGGCTCTTTCCCCACACACACACAAAAGTCACTTATGCACATATGCACAAAATTTCAGACAATTGTGGCATGTTTCATAGACAAAGGCTATTTACAAATTTTCTAGGACATCCATGAAACCCCCAATATTGAACACCCATTTGTTCCACTTGATCATACCATGTTCCTTCTCAAAAGCCTCTACTGATGTCAAACCAACTACCAGAAAGCATGAAACCCAGACTCCTCAGAGCAGCATTTCAGGCTAAATCTGCCAAGGCCCCATTAACAAAAGAGCTAAGGGGAAATTTAATACAGGGGAGTTGTTGCAAGGGTGGAGAAAGAGGTGAAATGACAAGGGCAATGGGTAAGGCAATGCAAAGATCGGCACCAGCAGCAAGCCAGGACTGAGGCCTGGGGGTCAAAGGGAAGAGGCGATGTCACCAGAGCCCAGGAGCCAGGGCTGTGCCGGGGAGCCAAAATCATAGCAGGGGTCTCTCAGTAGGAGCTGGAGTCCAGGAAAAAAGACCCAGCCACAGCTGGTGATGCTGTCAAAGCAGAAAGAGAAGGTGAGGACTCTCTGGGCTTCTTTTCTCCTACAGCTCTCCAGTCTTCACAGACCACGTGACTCAGAAGCCAGCTGAGCGGAAGCCTGCAGGGATGCCTGAGGACCAGGGCAGGGGGAAGGCTGTGATGAGCCTAAGATAAAACAGGCCAGCCCGGGCATGGCTTCTCATGCCTGTAATCCCAGCACTTTTGGAGGCCGAGGCAGGTGGATCACCTGAGGTCAGGAGTTCAAGACCAGCCTGACCAAAATGGTGAAACCCCATCTCTACTAAAAATAAAAAGCTAGCCAGGCGTGATGACCGACACCTGTAGTCTTAGCTACTCAGGAGGCTGAGACAAGATAATTGCTTGAACCCAGGAGGCGGAGGTTGCAGTGAGCCAAAATCGTATCACTGCACTCCAGCCTGGGCGACAGAGCAAGACTCTGTCTTAAAAAAAAAAAAAAAAAAAAAAAAAAGATACAACAGGCCAGTGAGTCACACAAAAGCCCTTCATGACCTGGCCTCTCCTGCTCATGGAGCCATGATAGAACCTGGGTTTTCATATCTATTGTGCATTAAACTGTGTGTCAGGCAGTAGTTCCAGGAGGAAAGCTGCAGAATTCAGCCCAAGAGTTGCAAGTAAATATTCAAGACCGAGACTGGTCTGCTCAGACTGAAAAGTAGCAAGGGTGGTAAATTAGAGCGGGAGACCACAGAAGCTTGGGGACGCTGGCAGGACAATGTCAGGAGTTTATTCCAGAGATAGAAAGAGAGAGAAACTTGGAATGGATTAATCAGACTTTGGAAAATGTGATTGACAGATTGGAAAGAAACCAAAAAACCACACCCCTGGGCATTCTGCTCCAGTCTTTAAGGGGCCAGATGTACTGACAGCAGTGGTTGTTCCTTGGAAATCTCTGAGGAGCTTTAAAAAAATCATGATGCCTGGGTCCACCCAGTGGTGTGCTAGAGCCAGTTCTTCCCAGCTCAGAAAAGATGGCTGTTAAATTTTCAGGAATTTTCAGAGTCAATTGTTAAACACAGTCATTATTAAAGATCAGAAGACATAAGCTTATAATTAAATAAGTCATTGAAAATAAAGGTAATAAATACTCAAAACTTATCATTTAATAATAATTTTACTACTCCTATGCTTTTGAGGTTGCTTACCACATCTGAATGGTGGCAACACTATATTAAGACATGTTGTTATGCATCTCTTCCCAATTCCATGTTCAGTGCCATCACATCGACAGAAATTAGCAAACGCTATAAATCAGGGCTTGATTTATTGTGTTGTTGATTGTTTACATAAGAGGTTGGCAAATTACAGCCCACAGGTCAAATCTAGCCTGAAGTCTCTTTTTGTGTGTCCTACAAGTTTGTACTGTTTTAAAGGATTATTTTTTTGAAGGAGGAGGAGGAGGAAGACATCATTTGTGGTCCACAAAGCATAAAATATTTACTATCTGACCCTTTACTGAAGCACTTTGCCAAGCCCTGGTCTATACTTAAGGAAATGTTAATAATGCAAATTAAATTTAATGTACATCATGTCTGTAACCATTACATTATAAATAGCACAGAAAATTCAGAAAATATTCTCCCAGTGTTGAAAACTATTACCTCATCAGCAAAGAAGTCTCTCATGTCATTAATGAACGAGTAAAATTCCAACATTCATCTTCATTGTTATACTTTCATGTTATCTGTTAATGTAAATGAAAATACCAACCAACATTCATGTTGGAATTATACTCATGGGTCAATGACTGAATTTGGACAGTAGTCAAGCATTTATTTGTAGAACGATTTTGTCAAATCATGGTTGAATTGCAGCCATAGGTTAACTACAGACAAAAGAGTTCAGCAAAAATGCAGGAAAACATTACCTGAGAATCAATTGCAGGAGAGCATTCTGTAATGAAGAGTATTGTACATTTCATTATTATTTGTAAGTTGTATACCATACATCCTTTTCATCAGTAAAATTATAATAAATTTCTGTACATACATACATGAATACTTGTTTTCCAGAGAGATGGTTATTAAACTTTTTCCAGCACACATTTACTCCACTTCTAGAGTTCACTTTAATTGTTCTGGGATGTGACCTTGGCATTAAAGTGCTTAAAATTTCCCCCATGCTACTCCAACGTATAGCCAATATTGAGAATCTCTGGCTCGGGGAAAAGGCAAAAATGCAGGGCATAGAATCCCTTAAGATTTTATTCCCTTTGGTCAGAAAGTCGATTTAAGCCTGCCCATGATGGCCCTGGGAGTGAGAGTGAGGTGTGTGTGTGTTAAGAGTAGGGGAGGACAGGGGACTGCCTGCCTCAGGAACTGGATACACCTCACAGGGTCAACTATAAATCAGTTGTTTGATTTATAGACACATCTGACCTTTATCCATCTTCTTTGAACAAAATTTTCCTAGAGCAATGTTCTCACAGTCTCCTAGACATGCTCTATTCTTTCTTTTCCCAGAGTTAATCTCAGTCTAACTCCACCAAGGACCACTTTTCCTCTTCTGTTTCTTACCTCAATTTTACCATCCCTCACACTACAGCTAGATACCCCCTCTTCTATCAGACCTTCCCCAGCCATGACAGGCCCATTCATGGCCCACTCCAGTTTTGTTTACCCGTTGCTAATGAAACCTTGTTTATTAGCCCTGTGCCCAAGCTAAATATTGTTTCCAGGCCTCCTCTGCAGCCAAATGCAGCCAGTGGGACACAGTTTTAGCTACTGAGACCTAAGGTGAAGTCTGATGAGGGTTTGGGGCAGAGCTTGTGCTTTCCCGATAGACATGTTCAAGGCAGCTGGTGCAGACTCTGCCCCACTTCTCTACAGCAGTCATTTCCAGAGCATGGGGCAACAAGCCCATATGCAAAGGATGGAAGAGTAGAAAAGCAAAAGGAGCTGGTGCTTTGATATCATCACTGAGCCACAACCCCAGCCCCTGGTTTCTTCTTGCCATTGGAAGTCTTATTCTGTGAGAAAAATAAATCCCAAATTGTTCAAGTCACTCCTGGTTGGACATTCCATTGCTGCAACCAGATGCAATCCTAAGAGAAATGGCAGTCCAGCAATGCCACAGTGATTGCACCGTCTATAACTGTAAACCCCTACAGATTTGTTCTGCAGCACCTAGAACAGCAGTCTCCAGTGAGTGAATCGGTCATCTCCCAGATATTTAATTATAAATCAGTTGTCTGGTATTTGGGTGCATTTCACCTCTATGATTGGACTATTTCAGAAACTCCAGAGGAAAGGTTTATAGTACGTCAACTCCTGGAATAATGAAGGTGATTAGAAACAACATTTAGGCAGACGTAAGCTCAATAGCTTCATAAAGAAGTTGGGTCTCCAACAGTGATTTGTAAATAGAGAAGATAAAGTAAAGAATGATTCCCAAGGATCTGACTTTTGTCCATGACTTACTTTTGAGGCGGAAGGAATGTATGTAGTTACTGCATGAACTCAGTGGGTGCATGTGCTTAGATCAGAATGTAAAGGGCGTAGAGCTTGGAAAGGCCACATCTTAATAGTGCATGAGTCAGTGACAATTGTACACTGAGCTTAGCAGACCACATTAGCAATAACTATTACATACACGGTTGCATTCTATTTTTGTATCACATTAACGGATATATTATTGGTAATTGTTCTTAATAGAATCACAGAAATGAGAGATGGAAATGCTATACACTATGATGGAATGCCCTTCTTTCACCATTGATCATTATAATAAGCCTACTCAGTCATTACTTACCAACCATACTACAACTTTGCCAATGAGGCAGACCAAAATGAGGAGATAAACAAAATTGGTTTCCTTGCTAAATGCAAAGCCTAAGTTTTAAGATATTTTGCTGAAGTTTTAAACTGATTGTCAATTAGTCAATGAGCTATGGCAGGCAATGTATTTCTGTGTAATTAGTGTGTGTCTTAGGGGGGTTATTTGGCATGAGGCTGAGGGCAAAGTAATTTGTATCTCCCAGGAAGTGCAATAATTGCCTCAAGCTGAACTGCTTCAAAAGTGTATTAATTCTGTTAGGAAACATTTATGTTATTTTTTATATGGCATCCTGTATATTCATGAAGTGTACTCATAGACCATGAATTGTTCATTTTGTAAGCTTTGCCACATGAGTATGGCATCATTGATAACCAGGAAAAAGAGTAGGGTTGTTTCTCCCCTTGGAGAAGGCACATATTGTTGGAAAAAATGCATGTTGGGTTTTGAAATCCATCTCATTAGGAGACCACTGAATCCTAACAGGCAGAAGAAGTGGTTTTCAGAAAGCTAAGTCAAAGGTAACACCATTTGTTTGAAACTAACTGCTCAGGAAGCCAACAGGCCTTCTGTTTGGGTTTGTTGTGCAGTCTGTGTGAGAAGACCTGTGAGAGCAGAGAGCTATGGTGATTACAGGCTAGATCTTGGCACTTTTGGACAACCGCTTCCCCATCCCTGTTCAGGAAATTCAGGGCACAACTAAGCCATTCATTCCTTTATTCATTCAACAAGTATTTACAAATGAATGCTCAGTGTGCTAGTTATCTATTGTTGTGTAACAAATCACCCCAGTTTAGCAGCTTAAAACAGCATGGATTGTCACAACTTCTGTGGGTCAGAAATCACATACGGCTTAGCTGGACCCTCTGTGTTCCGGTCTCTCACAAGGCTGCAGTCTAAGGCCAGCCCACGTTCTGCGGCCTCCTCTCAAGACTCCTCTGGGGAAGGATCTGCTTCCAAGTTCTGCGCAAAGGCCTCAGTTTCTCAAGGGCTGGTGGACTCAAGCCTGAACTTCCTTGATAGACGTTGACCAGAGGCCAGCCCCGGTTCCCTGCCACAGAGGTCTCTCCAGTACGAAACTTGCTTCATCAAAGTGTGAATGCCAAAGAATGTAGTAGAAAGAGTCTGCTGGCGAGACATAGGTCACTATCTTTTAAAACTTAATTGCAGAAGTGACATCCCATCACCTTTGCAGTCTATTGATTCAAAGTAAATCACTGGATTCAGATGGCACAGAAGGAGAGGGGACCACACACGTGCATGAAAACCCAGAGGTGGAATCTTTGGGTCCTTTGTTAGCCTGCCTGCCACTGCCAGCCTCTGCCCTCGTAGCTTCCTAGTCTACCAGAGGCTCTGGAGGCTGAAAGAGAATAACAAGAGAGACCTAATATAAGGTGGGTGAGTAGGGAAAGCCTCTCTGCATAAGTGACATTTAATTTGAAGACTCAATAATGAGGAAAAGTTAGTTAGGTACAGAGTTGGGGAAGAGCATGACATGTTTGAGGAACTGAAATGAGATCTGAGTGGCAGGAACGGAGTGCACAGGGGGAAGGTGGGACAAGGTGAGGTTGGAGAGGTAGGCAGGGGCTGAATCGTGCCAGGTTGGAGGTCAGGATGAGAAGTTTAAATTTTATTCTGAGTGCAAGTGGGAAGCCACTGGAGGATTTTAAGCACAGAGTGACATGATCCAATTTACATTTTTAAAAGATCACCCTTGCTGCTGCACAGAGAGTGAACTGGAAGCAGAGAGAGCAGTTAGGAGCCTCTGCTGGCAAGAGGTGGTGATAACCTGGATTTGGAGGTGGTGGGGAGATGGAGCGAAGTGGATGCATATGGGATGGATTTAGAGTTTAAAATTAACATCCTCAGTGAGAATATGTGTCCGTCAAGTTACCAGGTTATTTTACTCCTTCTCTTTGTTCATTTTTTAAGAGAAATAAAGAGAAAGATGAAGAAAGGATCACATAAAGCTGATGGGAAGAGAATAAGGTGGACAGAGTAAGACACCTGAGGCTGAGAAGGGAGGAAGTCGTGAGCAGACGGGATGGAGCACAGCATGGGAAAAGCCTGGACCCTGCCCTGTCCTCCTAGGCTGGGTCAGCTTGGCGCTTCCATTTCCTCCTCTGTAAAATATCCGCCTTATTAGTAAAAGGGGTATTAGTAAAAGGATTAAATAAAATAATAACCTCGTACAGATCCTGGAAATTTTTGCATGGTTCCTTCACTCACTTTTTTTCTTTTCTTTTCTTTTCTTTTTTTAATTTTACAGTCAGGGACTCACTCTGTCACCCAGGCTGAAATGTAGTCACAAGATCATAGCTCACTATGACCTTGAACTCCAGGACTCAAGGGATACTCCCACCTCAGTTTCCCAAGTAGCTAGGACTACAGGTGTGCACCGTCATGCCCAGCTAATTTTTTTAAAAAATCTTTTGGAGAGACAGAGTCTCAGTATGTTGCCCAAAATCTCAAGCTCCTGGGCTCAAGTGATCCTCCTGCCTCCACCTCCCAAAGTGCTGGGATTACAGGCATGAGCCACCGCACCTGGCCCTTCATTCACTTTGTTTAGATCTCCACTCAGTTGCCACAACCTCCCTGGTTGCTCCAGCTGACATAGCACAGCCCCATCTCCATCCCTCTCTAACCCCATACCTGACTCCAGTCAGCCTGCTTTCCTTTGTTCACCTTGCATTCTCAAGGCCTAGAAGAGTTCCTGGTATGCAGTGGGTACTCGGAAAATGCACGGAGTGTGGCAGGGTGTCGTTGCTGAACACCAGCATCCTGGGCAGGCTGTCTTCAGTGCGGGTGTTCCAGACAGCTTCAGGAAACCTGCTTAGGATGTAAGTGAGTAACAGCCACTCACACAGCTGAGTGTAACTTATATAGTACCTTACAACATACAAAGGACTTTCCATGGGCCCCGTGTTTAAATCCTGCTAGCCAGTCTCTGAGATAGGTAATGTTCCCATTTATAGATGAGGCAATTGCAGAGGGGAATTAACAAACTTCTCCAAAGTCCAGAAACAACAGACACTGGAAAGCAAGCCAGGGTCCTGTCTTACTACAAACGCCTTTCCCAACAGGATGAAATTGTGTTTTTCTCCTGACTCCCCAGCAGATATACTGCCCTGTGTCCACCAGGATCCTGCATCTGGTCCTTGGGAGTCACCTCACTCTGCCTGCACATTTCCAGTCTCTGATCTGAGAGGCAGCTGATATACAGACCCTCAGCATGCAGTATACCCAAACTGCACCCAATGGGATTGCAGCAAGAAAAGCAGCCAGCTGTATGTATGCTTGCCAGTCAACTTCTCCACATTCCAGGGCTTTCTCTTTCCTTCAGAACTCACTTGTGCCTCACTGTACTTCTTAGTTTAATTTAATCCTGTAGACTCCTGGTCTGAACACTCTTTATTATTTATAAAAATAAATAAAATACCTTCACTTTGGCACTCATGCATTTGTCAAAAAAGTATTGAGTGTCTGCTTGGTGGCAAGTGGAACTGGTCAACCAGATAGACACGGTCTCTATCCTCAGGGAGTTCATATCTACAAGCAAAAGCAGACTTTAGGTACCAATTATTATTTAGTTAACATTGTGGTTGATGCTATAAAGCATAAGTTCAGGTTGACATGGAAGCTTAAAAGAACATACTGTCTGTGATCTTGTCTTGGCGGCCCGGAAGGCTTTCTTGAGGAAGAGTCACTTAAACTAGTCTGCAAGGTAGCTAGAGATAGATAAGAAAGTTGAAGAATCTCCTAGACACAAAAAGCAGTATATAAGAGAGCCCTGAGACCTGAAAGAATTTCTAGACCACAAAAAGCAAAATCAAAAACAAATGGACAGAGTAAGCGCAAAGAGGCTTGGCATCAGATGGAACTGGAGAAGTTGCTGGCATCCAGGAGGGGCCAGGCCCTACTTCACCTACTTCTTGCTCTTCTCCAGAATACACAAGCATGACAAGGCCACAACCTTGGGCTCACTTGAGAGTTTTAGCAGAAACATCACTGGCACTAATTTGCACCTAGAAAAATGTATTCTTCCCTCTTAGGCAGCATCTTGATCATGTCTTGCCTTGGGAAAGTGTGTAGCTTCTATCTTCTTTGTGATACAGCATGACTTCAGACACTTGTGTCCACTTAGCAGTTACAGATTTGCAAAGTCGGCTTAGTGGAAGCAATCTGGTTGTGTCTCCTTGCCAGGAAAATGCACCTTCTGCTTACAGCAGTGGGTTCTGATGCGTGTGCTTCCAGAAGTTTCCACCTACAGTTGCTCTTCTTCCTCAGTTCCTCTAGGTTGCTGGTTCTCAGGGGCGGGACACTGTGGAAACTTGAGGAGATATTTTTGGTTGTTCCAATGATTGGGAAGTACTGATCATTTTATTGGGCAGGGGCACAGCTGCAGACATTCTGCAATGCCTCACAGAGGTGGTCCCAACCAAGAATTGTTCAATGTCTTGCATGACTTTGAAGTCCCACCTGACATACATATAGGTGAAAAATCTATTTATATTTTTCTGAGACTAGAGCCTATGTTTAGCATATAAACACAAAATATTTTTTGTATAATTCAATATATATATATCCAATCATGAAACTGCAGTGGAAATTGGGGAAATATTTACCTTGTTTAATTTAAAATCTTCCCCAGGGTTAGTCACCATTTCCAAAAGTCACATCATGGTATTTGAGTCACCAATAGGACACACCTGAATAAAGCTGTCTTTGAAACTGTCACATTCGTAATGATGATATATATATGTCTTATTTCATACATGCCAACACTAAAAAAAAAATGTCATCAATATTTGACTAAATGTTGTTTTACTTCTCCTAAATCCAGGTGCATTCACTATGGGAAGAGGAAAGTTTCGAGGGCTTCTTCAGGAGCCCTAGTTCCTTGCTACTAGAGGAGAGGTCCACAGACTAGTAGCATCTGCATTGACTGGGATCTTGTTAGAAGGAAGAATCTCAGGCCCCACAGAGATCCACTGAATATGAATCTGCATTTTAATAAGATCTCCAAATGAGTCATATGCACTTAAAAGTTTGAGAAGCTCTCTTCCAGGTTCCACAGTCCTGAGCATTGAAAAAAGTATTCTTTGATTATAATTTACTCTCCTTTTACTTCTCCTCTTTATTACAGTTAGGACATTACATTAAGTTTTTGAATTATATGTAAAGTTGGGTTAGATTATTAATGAATTTTATCTAAAGAAAGTGATGGAAGTTGCCAAATCTATTTTAGTGAAAGAGTGTGCTGGGTCTGATAGGGCTGAGGATGCTGCTCCAGGATTGCTTGAATTCAATAGCTGGGTGTGAGGAACTACAGAGCATCTAAACAAGAATAGAATACCCGAGTTAAATTTCTCTGGACTTGGCCATTTATAAACCCTAATGACCCCTACATCTATATTTCCAGCTACGAAATAACATGTCTTGCTCTCAGAGCACACTAGACATATCCCTGCTTTCTAAATAAACATTGGCACAGAGTAAGTGTCCTGCTACCTCCCACGGGGTCAGGCTGCACTCACTTAATTATTCCGGAAATGTTTGTTGAACCCCTTCTACACGCAACGCAATATCACAGGGCTGTTAGTCATATAAAGACAAAGTCTGCCTTTGTGGAGTGTAGGACAGTCTAGAGGGAGCCAAGATGCTCACAAACAAGTGGATAAAGAGTTAGAAAGTGGTAAGTGTCCTGAGAGAGGTACAGGTAATGTGAGTTACATGAGAGTGTTAGAGGGACAGAGATTACTTAGAGACCATGGAAAGGTCACCTAAAGTCAAATGAGCCTTCTGGGACTTCCAGGAAACCCATAGCTTCCCTCAGCAGCTCTCTGGCTCCCTATGCAGCTATTTAAATCTTTTCTACTCTCCTGAAACCTAGGTTGCTACCTCTGCCCCCTCAATCTCATCAGCTGACCTTGTTCCCTTATTCTCAAAGTAAACTAAATCACTGGGGGGAACCCCTTCCGATTCTCGTCACTACCTTCCTGCATCTTCAATGGCCCTGTTTCCTCCCCTCCTGTCATTGTGACGGGGCTCTCCCTACTCCTGTATAAGGCTCCTCTGCATCCCATCCCTCCTTTCTACCACCTCTTCAGACACCTCTCCGCTGTGTGTATCATTCTCTCCCTCCCCTGTAGTGTCAACATTGCCCTCTCTACTGGATCCTCCATATTAACTTTTAAACCTATTTTAGTGTCTCACAATATTATTATTATTATTATTATTATTATTATTATTATTATTATCATTATTATTTTGAGACAGAGTTGTACTCTGTCACCCAAGCTGGAGTACAGAGGTATGATCTTGGCTCACTGCCACCTCCACCTCCTGGGTTCAAGAGATTCTCCTCCTCATCCTCCCGAGTAGCTGGGATTACAGGTGTGAGCCACCACACCCAGCTAATTTTTATACTTTTAGTAGAGATGGGATTTCACCGTATTGGCCAGGCTGGTCTCGAACTCCTGACCTCCGGTGATCCACCCACCTCAGCCTTCCAAAGTGCTGGGATTACAGGTGTGAGCCACCATGCCCAGCCTTAGTGTCTCACAATATTATTCTTTAACCATCACCCAAACCCACCTTCCACTCAAGCTACTGGCCTCTCCTCTCCTGCATAACCAAAGCTTCAAAAATACAATGTGTGTGCACCCTTCATCTCCATGTCTCCAACTGCAACACACTCTTCAACCCACTGCAACCAACTTCTGACCTCATCACTCCACAAAAGCCCCTGTCACCCATATCACCATCCACCTGCTTGTTACTAAAACCAACAAACTCTTCTCCATCCTCATCTCACACGAACTTGCAGCATCATTTGACACTGTCAGCCTGTCCCTTGAAAAAGCTTCTTCCCTTGGGTTCCATGACACCAAACCCTGCCTATGCTCCCTGCTTCTGACCTTTCTCTCCTTCTCAGTCTTCTTATGGGTGTCTCGTCTCTGACACCTGGTATACCTTGGGGTTCAGTCCAAGGTCTTCCTCTCAATAAACACTCTCTGGACTTGGCCACTTATCTCCTTTAAGGACTCCTATATCTATCACTCAAGTCCAGTTTTCTCTCTTGGGCAGACTTTTAGACAACTCTATTTGTATGTTCCAAAAGTACCTAAAACTCATAGTATTCAAAACTAAGTCATCATCTCCCTCCCCACCTGATCGTCATCCCTTGACCTCCACATCCGTGAATGGCAACACGATTCACTCATTTGCCCAGGCTAGAAACTGGGACATCATCCTTGCCTCTTCCCATATCTCCACATCAAATAAGTCACCCTTAAATCCATGCCTTACCCTGCAGCAAGTCACCTCATATGCCAGCATGATCACTTCACCACCCTGCTTAAAACCCACCCACAGCACCCTCGTTGCTCTCAGGATAAAGTCCAACCACAGTGAATTTCTTCTAGCACTCTACTTCCTTTTCATTCATCCTCCAACCTCAGACTGCCTTGATCTTTCTGAAGTATCAGTCTGGTCAAGTAACCCTTGCCCACTTGCTTCCACAAGCTCTGATGGGTCCCATTGCCAACAGGGCTGAACCAAACATCTTAGTGCATTAGGTTCTGTCAGAAGAAATATTAAGCATTCAGCGTGGCTGGATTATTGCTCAGAATGTCTGTAGCATAGTGTCCTTCAAGGGTGGAAGAGAAGAGATGAGAGGTGCATGCAGCCAGGTCAGTGTATTGGGCCATTCTTGTATTGCTATAAAGAATTACCTGAGGCTGGGTAAATTATAAAGAAACGAGGTTTAATTGGCTCACAGTTTTGCAGACAACACAAGAAACATGCTGCCAGCATCTGCTTCTGATGTGCTTCTGGTGAGGGCCTCAGGAAGCTTACAATCATGGTAGAAGGTGAAGGGGGAGCAGGTGTGTCATATGACAAGAGCAGGAGCAAGAGAGAGAAGAGGGAGATGTCACACACTTTTAAACAAGCAGATCTCATGAGAACTCACTATTGCAAGGACTGCGCTAAGCCATCCATGAGGGGTCTACCCCCATGATCCCATTGCCTCCCACCAGGCCCCACCTCCAACACTGGGAGTCATATTTCAACATGAGATTTGGAAGGGACAAATGCCAAACCATATCAATCAGGAAAGACCTCGTCTGCAAAAATAAGACACACAACTCATCCTGAGAACAATGGAAAACACATCTTGGCAAGGCTTTAAGCAGGTGTGGGGCTCTGTATAGCAGCCACTTTTGGCACTCCACATCCCCTGGCCTCAGCTCTCCTCTGGCTTCAGCCTCGGCTGTGATGGGCAGTTCCACATGCTTGCAGGCTCTCCTTGAGAGAGTCCAGCCACAGGCATGACCCACCTCAAGCTTAGACCAGCTACATTTCTGCTTTCTGCCTTAAGGACTTCTCCAGGGCAAAAACAGTCAGAAATGTGCAAAACTCCTATGGAGAATTGTGCACACACACGTGTATACACACATGCATATGCACACACAATTCCCAACAGCTTCAGGATAAGAGAGTAGGAGGAGGCAAGACTGAGTTCAACTGTTCAAGCCTGGCTGACTGAGAAATTGCAGGTGCTGCTGACAGAAACAGTGAGGGCCCACTGGAAGACAGAGGCAGCCTGGGATTAGAAAGTCCGTGCATTGAAAAAAGAGCGGCAGGGAAGAACGTCATAGGAGAAGTGGAAGTAGCTAGGAAAATTCAACCTACAGAAGAGGAAGCTTAGAGAGGACAAAGAGCTTTCTTCAAATACATGAATGTCTGTCAGGAAGTAGAGTCCAGAAAAGGAAGGAGAGAGAAGGGTATGAGCTAAGGGCAGAAATCACCAGCAGATGGATCACAGCTCAGTCTATGAATGTATTTTCTCAGCCCTGCCGTGACTGTGAGGGAGTGTGCATCCCTACCCTAGGACTCCTCAAACAAGATGTTCAGGAGGTTGCAGATCAGATTCCAGATCCCAAAGGCAGGTCTAGCCAAGTGAGGTTATGTCCACCTCAGAGAGTCTGGAGTTGTTCTCTAACTTCCATTTCCCTCCCTCTCATTCCTGATGCTCCCGTCTTCACATGTGTTGAACAGCCTTATCCTCTGTTTTGCCTCGGGGCAACTCTGAACAAGACTGGGAAAGATGAGGCGCTGGCTCTACGTGCCCTGCACCCACTGCCCTCTCCAGGGATCTTTTCTCCTCCCCACCAGGAGCCCAGCACCGTCCTCACTCCCCATCCAGACCTGCCGCCAGCACTGCTGCAGCCCCAGGCTCTCTAACTCCCGCAAAACATATCTTTCCCGATCTCTGGGATTAGACACTCTAATACACTGAGCTGTGCTCTTGACTTGAAGAAAAGTGACTCTATTTGCACACATGGAGACAGACCAAAGAGTCAGGTGCAACTAGTCAGATGGGACTTTTAGTACTCCCTCAACCACACCACACACACACTCACCTATTCCCCTAGAACACCCCTTACCCTAAAATCTCCACAGAGCTTTTCTGACAGTGGTTCTCAGAAAAGGCAAAGACTGCTTACCCCTTTTGAGTTATACAATTTTTTTCCCCAACAATGTATCCCTAGTTGTCCTCTTCTGGACAAAGGTGGACCTTTGACTCAAAACATTTGTTTAGGAGAGCAATATTCACTCATACACACAGACACATCTACATAGAGAGAGATCAGTTTGTTTTGAAATCAAATTGGCAAATTCATGATCCAATCTTCCGTGGGCAAAAGTGTTTCTTTGAACAAACTGTAAGCAAAGAGAAATTATTTCAGGTCCTTCATTCAATAAAAAAATTTTTTAACAACTACAGTGAACTAGGCACTAACAGGGACAAAGATAGAATTTCAAATTCATACTTTGTGCTTAGAATTGCATTGGCAAGAAGAGATGCTCAAATGTAGGAAGCCAAGTGACAATGCAGGCAGCAGGATAAGGTGAGGGCTGTATGGCTGGATAAACCCAGTGGCCCCTACAACCTAGGATGCCTCACAATCCTTGGGGTGTGGAGCCATTAAAAATGCACAGTCCTTGGCTCTACCTAGGAGATCAAATTCACTAGGTCTCTGGTGAGTCCCAGAAATCTGCATTTTAAACAAGCTTTTAAACAATTCGAATACAGGTGGTCCACAGACCACCTTTGATGAACACTGGTCCAGCCCCCAGTTCTCTGTAGATGTCCAGAGGGAAAGGAAGCCCACTGGGCAGGCCCAGGAAGAGAGCTATTTTGTGTTTAGACATGAAAAGCTTACAAGGAATCCTTTTCATTCCTCTGCTGCACAATTGAGTGTTTTGAAGGAGAGCCAATACCTTGCCATTATCTGGAGAATGTGCAATTGGCACAAGGAATAAAAAGGGACGCATACAGCTGAGTCTAGAGCTGATGAAACCAGTTTATCTGAATCTGATTCCAGGGCATTTTGATGCTGAAAGGTGGTGTTATGACTCACTGAAGCTTTCACATCTATTGTTTTTCTTTTCCTGGGTGGCTTTGCCAAAGACCTTATAGATATCATTATTTTCAGATTACTGTTATTACACACATTCTTCTTGAATAAAATGCTACCTTGTTTTTATCTCCATAGAGCAAAATCAAGTTTCAGTTGTTTTCTTATCTTCATATGTGAAACAATCCCAGCGGTCAAGTCTCAGATGGGAAGAAAAATTAACTAAAGCCTCGAGCAGAGATGTCCAGACTGAAGGCTGACTTAACGGTTTCCCCATGACCAAGTGGACAGGGTGGTACCCAGTTCCCTGGACACACACCAAAAACTGGGCTTAAACTGCATCATGAGCAAATAAAGTTTGATTTAAAGAAAAGAGTTTCTGCAATTTAGCAAAAATGAATGATTGACGAGTAACACTATCCAGAAACTGACAGATTGTCAAACCCGCCTGCTACCCCTGGGTCATTTCAGTTGTGGAATTTCTGGCCCAGTGAGAGCAAAATCATTGCTTTTTCCCTTGACGGATTTCTCTGTGGAGAGTTAAGAACAGAAAAGAGAAATATCTGCAAGCTTTCTGAAAGTCATGGGGAAGCTGCAGGATGGTGTGTCCGGTGCCTGCATTGGGCTACATCTCTCTCCACAGCAGCTCTCATAAGTATTTATGAAATGGCATGAGGCTCCCTGGTGGGTGGCACTTTATGGGTGACTTACTGGATAAAATTCAAAGGATATTTGATGGCATGTAGCATTTTATTCAATTCATCAGCTTCTTCTCCTAACTCGGCATCTAGCCTTAAAAATAGACCTTTAGCAGAGGTTGAGCAAACACCTGCCTGTTTTGCTTTGGCCCAGAAGCTGGGCTTGTCTCAGACCAGCTTCTGTGATAGGGTGGCCTGCAGAATACAGGATTCCCAGTTAAACTTGAATTTCATTACAAAGAACAAATCATTTGCAATATAAGTATGTCCCATGCAGTGCTGGGGATAGACATGTACTAAAAATTTTACTCTGCTTTTTGGAAATTCAGATTTAACTGAGCATCTTGTGGTTTTATTTGCTAAATCAGGCAGGCCTACTCTGTCACAGTGTATAAGCACCACACCGCCCTTGGTTCTTATCCAGTGCCCAGACCTATACTAGGGCTTCTCAGAATGGGATTCCTATGAATTTGGGATGCCCTGAGAGATAGCGTTAGTAATCAAAAAGTGGACCCTGCAAGGTGGAGGCCTCAAAACCAGTTATTTCTGCTGCTGCCCTACCCAAGGAGAGTGTAGATGGAAGTAAATACCGAAATGCCCGCATTAGAGTGGGGCTGGTCCAACACAGGAATTATGACACACGGCCAGACCCGGAGGCTGCCCTCTGTTCTATGGTAAAAGGGTCCCAAAGTACAGCCCACTGCTTAGCCTGACCGCCCTTCCTAAGTCCTTCTTAAAGACTGTGTGTCCCACTTTATCTGAGGGGCCAATCTGCTCGAGACATTTTTGAGCTGCCAGTCCTGAGCTGCATTTTTTTTTTTTTTTTTTTTTTTTTTGAGACGGAGTCTCGCTCTGTCACCCAGGCTGGAGTGCTGTGGCCGGATCTCAGCTCACTGCAAGCTCCGCCTCCCGGGTTCACGCCATTCTCCTGTCTCAGCCTCCCGGGTAGCTGGGACTACAGGGGCCGCCACCTCGCCCGGCTAGTTTTGTGTATTTTTTTAGTAGAGACGGGGTTTCACCGTGTTAGCCAGGATGGTCTCCATCTCCTGACCTCGTGATCCGCCCGTCTCGGCCTCCCAGAGTGCTGGGATTACAGGCTTGAGCCAACGCGCCCGGCCCCTGAGCTGCATGCTTAAGCCCCAAGAGCCAGCAGTCATCCACGGAGCTCCTACACAAGGCCGCTGGGAGTTTCCATTGGCCACGCCTTCTGACCTCAGTTCTGTACTCCCATGCTCATTAGTTCCCTGCAGTCCTGGATGCTCTTGAATATTCCCCTGCTCACCCTTCTTCTCTTGCCTGGTACAACCTTGGTAGCCTCACCCCAGATCTGGGCTGCTTGCCCTGGGTACCAGTTGGCTTTGTTCCCAGGCATTACTGCTGGGATTTGCTCTGGACTCTGAAATATGCCTCCTCAGCCAGCCCAACTCCCCAGATCCCACCAGCCTGCTCTGTCCAGAGAGATGAGACATTCAGACTATTCAGTGTCCGTCCATGCCATCTGCTGGGATCGTGAATTCTATACTCTGGTCACACATTGCATGAATAATGCTTCCCCCTTTTCCTCAAAAAGATCCTCAGACAAGTTCAACCCCCATGTGCTAGTTCAGGATTCTGTGACCATCCTAAGTTTACATGACCACTTGGCCTTCGCTGGCCAAGACATGATGGTGTGGGAGCCTAGCAAGACCCTTCAGAGATGGCGGCATCCAGACTCCTCTTCTCACAGCTCCCTCCAGCTCTGAGGGCAGAGGTGTCCCATCTAATGATCTGTCCTCCACACACGACCTTCCCCTCACAGTTTTGGGGTCTCATCTTTGGACCCTCTCTCACCCCATTTTCCAAACACATCATCTCCGACTATATTAGGGATCCCTGGGGCAGCCACACTATGCTTTGACAGAGGGATGAGGTAAAGTCATTTTCCACTTTATTAACCTGAAAAAGCATAAACCAACCAAGTTTAGGGGCCTGAAGCATATTCTAAACAGACAGTGTCTCCTCCCTGACCCAGTTCTCTTATAGAATCATGGGAACGGGAACCCGTCTCCTTGACTTAGCAGCGGCAGACAGGCTAGTGTTTCTCGGCATTGTTTTCTAGGTCTGAAGCTGCAGTTTTCCTGATTTGGCCCTTGCGTATATTATTTAATTGTTTACTTGACATACAGGTTTGTCCCAGAGGGGGATGTTTAAAAAGTGGCATGGAGACCCTGGCTATAGACAGAAATGCAGCTTAACCTACCTTGGCTTCTTTCCTGCCAGACTCCTCCCAATTATGCTGCAGGCTTCTTTGCCCTGAGGGCAGTTTGCAGCTCCAGGGACTGGAATTGGCTTAAAAAAAAAAAAAAAATTCCTTCCTCTCTGTGCCCCATGTGAGGGAGCATTGTGTGCTCTCTAAATAATCAGCCTGGCTTTGTGTGACCTAACTGGATAGGGCCTTTTGAGAGATTTTTCAGTTGCAGAGAGAGCAGTCAGTGGTACCCTATGAACTCAGGAAGTTTCCAGACCAAGGAGAGAGGTCAGTGACAGCAAGATATTTTTTTCTTTAAGTTGTATTGTGAACTAATTCCTCTCTCCCACTGGTGTTTAGAGTAGTTAGGTAAAAGTGCAACAGAAGAATCCAAATTTATATTTTGGATCTAATAAATAATAACATTTAATCAGATGCTCCCCATCCATTAACACCAAAATAACAAACAATTCCACGAATTATTTTAGGGTACTTACTATGTGCAAGGCAGTGTCATGAATCAAGGTAATTATTTCTTGCATTTACTGATTTCCTCCTGGGGATGCAGCACTAGCAAGAAGCTAACAGATTAGAAAGAAGTAGAAGGCCTCCAGCTGACAACCCACTCGGAAGAGAACATGGATCAGAATTGCCTGCCTCCATGGTGCCAAGCACAGAGCTGGGAATTCATAAGCAGAAATTACCTCATTCAATCATCTCAATAGCCCTGTGGGGAAGACAGTAGTTCTCCACTCTACAGATGTGGAAACTGAGATCCAAAGACTATGTATATAGCAGGTAGAATGATGCCTCCCCTCCTTCAAAAATTCTGAAGCCTGTGAATAGGTTACCTCAAATGGCAAAAGGGGCTTTGAAGAGGTGACTAAAGGTCTTGCGGTAGGGATGTTATTATCAACTATCTGGGTAGGCCCAGTGTAATTGCCATGGTCTTTAATAAGGGGTAGATAGGAAGATAAGAGTGAGAATGACAGAGATGTAACAATGGAAACAGAAATTGGAATGGTGTCAGGTCATGAGTCAAGGAATGTACACACCCTCTAGAAGCTGGAAAAGGCAAGACAACAGATTCCTCCCCCTCTACCGCAAGCCTCCTGAAGACACCCTGCCCTGCTAACCCACTGTGAACTTCTGACCTCCAGAACTGTAAGGTATCTTGGTCCATTTTCTGCTGCTGTAACAGAATACCACAGGCTAGGTAATTTATAAATAACAGAAGTGCATTTATCTCATGGATCTGGAGGCCGGGAAGTGCAAGATCAAGGGGCTGCATCTAGTGAGGGCCTTCTTGCTGCATCATAACACGCAGAAGGCATTACATGGCAAGAGAGCATGCAAGAGAGAGAGAGAGAGGAAGGGAACCAGAACTTCATTCTTTTATGAGGAGCCCCCTCCTGTGATAACTAACACACTCCTGTGATTAACAGCCTTGATCCATTCATGAGGGCAGAGCCCTCATGACCTAATCACCTCCTATAAGACCATGTCTCAACATTGTTACAATGACAACTAAATTTCAACCTAAGTTTTGGAAGGGATACTAAACCATAGCAGCTATACATTTGTGTTATTTTAAGCCACTGAGTTTGTGGTCGTTTGTTGCAACAGCAATAGAAACTAATACAGTACACCCCAATTGCATTTCACAATGGATTTGAGGTGGTCATAGAAGGTTGCTCCAGAGTGGTGGAGCCAGTCATGGCTGCATGTTATCTAACTGGCCCCTAGAGTTCTGCAAGGCAGGGGCCCTAGAGCAGAATTCAAGTCAAGTCAATGTGCCCTTAAAATCTGTGGCCTTTCTTTGTTTCTGATCTGCTTCCTCAAGATAAAATTTAGGAGCAAAATGAGTGAAATACCAGAAGAGAAATCTTCTGTAACATGACATGTTTAATGAATGAGTAAGGAGTTCAGGAAATGAGTGAGTTCTGAAAATGAGTTACTGGTGCATGCTAAAGTGATCTGGGAAGACTTGGTAGAGGCAGTGCGGTATAATCTGGACCCTACAGCATGGACAGATTGGAAGTAGCATTAGAGGGGAACAGGAGGCCTTGCAGCTGAGAGAATGACCTGATAGAAGAAATGCCCCTGGAAACAGAAAGGACAAACCAACCTTCCTAATGTATATCCCTGCCCACAGTTACCAAACAGATCAAGTCCCCCAGGTCACTGCTCCCTAGTCATTAGGAACAAAGCGTTTTTAGTTTTTCAAAGTCAACAAGCATACTCTTTGTCTCTGTAGAGGCCAGTTTGATTCAGCATGTCCAAGTGAGGAAAATTTGGATTAGAATTCCAGACTTTAAACCTGACCAGGAAATTTTGTCAAATACAAGGACAGTGACTTCAGAGATACACTTTTAAACCACCTTTACTTTATAAGTAGATTGTAAGAGGGGCAGCATCTGATTAAAAATGGCTCTAAAGCAGAGGATTCAGCCTCTCTATGCCTGTGTTCTGCTGTCACCTGCAACATAACATTGAGCACACTCTGTTACGTCTTCTGTGAAATAAGAAATTGGACTTAAAATTCTCTCCATCACTTCAGATGCTTTGGGCCGTGGGGCAACAGAAACCCTGATTCAAACTGGTTTAAACATTTAGGAAATGTTCTATCCTGTGTAACAGAAAGTTGAGCAGCAGGGAAGTTTAGGGGTTGACTGATTGGGGGGCTCAATAATGCCATCAAGAACCTGGGTTCTTTCTAGCTTTCTCTCTCTCTCTTGCCATACCTGGGTATCAGCTTCATCCTCGTGCTGGTAGTGAGACTGCTGTTGCATCTCCAGGCATCACATTCAGACACAAAGCATCCAGAAGAAAAGGAGGGAGACTCCCCAGAAGATGTCCCTTCACATAGTATTGGCCATAATTGAGTCACATGTGCCAAAATCTGAATACATCACTGGAAAGGAGACCCTCAAGAGGTGGTGTTTCAGCCTCTCCTGGAAGTACAAAAGAGGAAGAAAACAGAGCAAAGTCACAATTCTGTGTGGAAGGAAAATTGGGAGAATTGATGTTAGACAGAAAATGCATAGTGACCTCTATTCTCTCAAAGGTATTTCCAGGTCTAAAAATTTCATATATTGAAAAGCATTTGGTTGCCTAACATGGTTTAAGCCCAGACCACCAATTCACATGCCTACATATAACCAAGCACTGTACTATGCACCCAAGATACATCAGTGAGCAAGAGGCATGGAGCTTCATGCAGCGACCAGACTAAGGGATCCTGACCACACCACAACTATAACCATCAGTTTCATTCTAACACCTGATTTTCAGCAGTGGCCCCGGATGAGGCCTCATGGTATTGGTGATGTAGATAAATGAGAGAAAATAGTTGCTGTTAATTTAAACAAGTTACATTTAAAACATTGACCAATGAACATCCCTGTCTACCCTCAGACAACCTAAAGAACTCTAGTGGTGTTACACAGTAAGAAGTGGGGTAGTAGGTGGTATGTTACATTTTCTTAAAAGAAAATTCAAATTGGCTACTAGAGTTTTGACCTCACAATGACCATGGGTAGATTGTGTCTTTTTGAACTCATTTCCAGAGTACTTGAATGAGGAATGACATTTTTCCCCCTAGTCTAGACCTGGTTGGTCCCTAGAGTTATTTCCTATGGCTACAATGACTATTCTAAGGAATGGAGAGAATAGAGATGGATGGATGTTTGATGGGAAATTCTACACTTCTCATGAGTCTTTTTCTGTAGGGTTCTGTATGTTTGCTCAATTGCAATTACCTGTGTCTTTCTTCTGTGGCTGGATTAGTAACTATTCAATTCATCCAAAGAATAGAACAGTGTCACTAAAATGATTGTTCTCCCAACAGGATACTTAGGTTTTGACTGAGTAATCAAACTCTGTAACAAATTTCACCAACATATTTATTATACCAAGTGACAGGAACAGGAGATGTATTTTGTTATATATTATAACCAGCAAGAAGAGTAGACCACAAAAACTTCCATAAACATGAAAGTCACACCTGCCCATGTCCCTAGGTACATGTGGTGATAAATTTCTGTCCCCATTTCACAACCAGGTTTACCAGATGACCATGCGAATAAGGAGCATATAAAGCAATACGCATACTTGAGTGAAAGAATAAAGCATTTTAAAGTTAACAATTTTCTACTGAATCATTGCTGTCAATTGTTGAACTATGGGTAGGGAGGGTGGTCTGTTCTTGTTATAAGGCTGGGATTTGCCATACAAAAATGGGCCTAGACAGCACAGTGAAGTGAATTCTATAATTTCTGCAATTACAATTAAAATCTCTGTTCCCCCTCATCAAGCTTCTAAGCAGATCTCCTCACAGATGTTATCCTGCCTTATTTGAGGTCCATTTCTGTTTCCCACCCTTGGTGGAGCTGCTAATAAACAGAGAAATGGCCAAACCAAAGAGAGAAAAGAGAGAAGAACCAAAGGCCAGAATCATCTACAAGTTGAATAACTTGTTCTTGAAAAACAGTGGTTTAACAGTAACCAAATGAGAGTATGTGCCTGATTTGTCCATTCTCTTTCAGGCTGTCATTTCAGGTCCTGGCTTTATCCTACCTCACAGGCCATGTTATCGAAATAGAAAAGCCACATTAATTTGGTGGAGGCTTCTTATTTGACGTCCTTAAAATCACATATAGCAGTGACTTTTCTTTACAGCATCTTTCACCTTCTTGCGTGAGGGTTTTCCTTGGGTGGAGGGCTCTTGAAAGTACTTTGCATTTCATTCTCCCAGGATCTCTGCTCTGACTCTTGATGCATTAGTCACAGTTCCAAGAGGGAACAGGGTAAATGACTTCACAGACAAAACCCAAACCTAAACAGATGGTTCCTTTACCCCAAGAAAATGCAAGGACTTGTAGATCTCCTATGGTCATGGGATTTTGCCTGAACATTAAGGGATACCAGAATCAGCAGGCTGGGATTCAGGCCTGGGAGCCAGGCATCATGGGCTTTCTGCTCATTTCAACTCCAGGCCAATTGACTGTGTGGTCTTCCAGCCAAGTATTTGCCCAGGATATGCTAAAACGACAAATGCCTGAGAAAACCATAGGCAGGCTGACCCCATTCTCCAAGTGTGGCCTTGAACTACCAAATACATCAATTCACCAGAGGACTTGTTAAAAACACAGATTCCTGGAGCCTGCCCCTGGAACTCATTGGGGAATGTTATGCTCACTGAAGTATGAGGACCACTTCTAGACTCTTCCTACTAGAAGTGTGGTCCTGACACCAGTAACATCACCATCACCTGGAAGGTTATAAAATATATAGAATCTCGGGCCCTGCCCCAGACCTATGGAATCAGAACCTGCACTTTAACAAGGTCCCCAGACAATTCCTTGAAGTATGAGAAACATTTTGCTAGCATGGTTTGGCCCTGTAACCTAGTTCTTACCAGTTGGGAAGTCAGATGCAGCTGGGAAGAGCAATGCAACAGGAAGCTTCTTCTCAACCCTAATCGGCATATTAGGATTCTCTAAGGAGCTTTTCACCATACTGACGTCAAGGCCCTACTAAAGGCTAATTTACTCCAACCTCCTGGATTAAAAGCTCATCTAATTCCAATGTGCAGCCATAATTGAGAACCACTGTTCTATAGGAGCAAAACTCAGAATCAAAGCTTAAAGCCCTTGATACTGACTACCCAGCCAAGTCCCACTCCCCTAAAAAGCAATCCGGTGTTTGCTTGAAGGGATTCCTAAAATATTTGCCCTTTTCTAAGAAGAGGCAGCATCGGCCTTTTGAATGGCTACTCATTGTCCATGCTTCATAAAAATATGCTGGGCCTCCACTCCCCGGGAGCCCGAGGGCAGCGTTCCCATTTCTGTTCCCTTTGTTAACCAAGTCCCAGCTCTGGGCTTCCTCGGGATGGGAAATGGCTCCTTCTGAGGCAGTGTTTCTCTTTGCTTTTTCTGCCCCTGGAATTTGTGATTCTGGACAAGGCATATGCCTTCTCACCATGTCATTTTCCTCATTTGCAGAGGGAAAACACAGTGTCCATTGATTCCTTTGGTTAAGCTGACTGCTGCCCCTGGCTCACATCCAGTGACTATTTCTCTTTGCAGCAATCCTCAGCTGGGGAGGAGCCAGGAGGGAGATGGCTGTCCACTTAAAGCACAAGCCCCGAGTGCTCTCCGTCCTGTGAGCTCTCCAAATGCCAGCTTGCTCAGCTGATTCACTTCGACGCAGGCAGGTTCATCAGAAAGCCTTGGAACAGGTTGGAGAACAGAAATGCCACTGGATTCCTTTGAATTGTGTGCCTCTACTTTAAGTCCAGGCTCCAGTAGATCCAGGCTCTAGGACTGTAAGCCTTTCTTTTCACAGGAAACCCTCCTAATTGGTATGATAAACTTTCTGGGACTCAAAATAGAACTACAGCACAGGGAAGTATCACCTTTGTGTGTCTAATTGTTGATAATGTCTGTGTTTTTTAATCTCTCTATGTCACTCGCTGTTGCAGTCATTCTCCATTTCCCTTTACCCGCTGCTACTAATAATATTGAATGCTTTACTATGCGCTGAAGCATTTCACATTGGTATTATCACATTATCCTCACTACTGTTTTGAGAGGTAGGGGTTATCATTGTACCCATTTCACAGATGCAGAACTGAGGTTTCAATAAGTTCAGTAACTTATTTATTTGTCCCACATTCCACAGAGTAGAAGTGACAGAGACTGTCTTCATCCAGATGTATGTGATTCCAATGTAGGTGACCATAAAACAGATCCTGTTCCTGTTTATAAAGGTTTCCTGATCCCACTCTCTCAGTGCTTCTTAGGGCCAGAGTCTCCCACACTAAACCTTCCCATCTGGCTCTGCTTGTCTGGGGCTTGGCCAGAGCATATAGAGTAGAGTCAGATGGATTCAGGACTAACAATGAGGGAAAGGGAGTAGGGCAGGAAGTAAACTTAGATTCCTATTTCTGTCAGATACCAAAATTAATTCCATATGAATTAAAACTTTAAATGAAACAAGCTGGGCACAGTGTCTCATGCCTGTAATCCCAGCACTTTGGAAGGCCTAGGTGGGTGGATAACTTGGGGCCAGGAGTTTGAGACCAGCCTGGTCAACATGGTGAAACCCTGTCTCTACTAAAAATACAAAAATTAGCTGGGTGTGGTGGCATGTGCCTGTAATCCCAGCCACTCAGGAGGCTGAGACAGGAGAATCGCTGGAACCCAGGAGGTGGAAGTTACAGTGAGCCGAGACTGTGCCACTGCACTCCAGCCTGGGAGACAGAATCCCCCAACATGGGCCCTGGTGTGTGATGCTCCCCTCCCTGTGTCCGTGTGTTCTCACTGTTCACCTCCCACTTATGAGTGAGAAAATGCAGTGTTTGGTTTTCTGTTCCTGTGTTAGTTTGCTGAGAATGATGGTTTCTAGCTTCACCCATGTCCCTGCAACGGACATGAACTCATCCTTTTTCATGGCTATATAGTATTCCATGTGTATATGTGCCACATTTTCTTTATCCAGTCTAACATTGATGGAAATTTGGTTTGGTTCCAAGTCTTTGCTATTGTGAGTAGTGCTGCAATAAACATATGTGTGCATGTGACTTTATAGTAGAATGATTTATACTCCTTTGAGTATACACCCAGTAATGGGATTGCTGGGTCAAATGGTATTTCTAGTTCTAGGTCCTTGAGGAATCGCCACACTGTCTTCCACGATGGTTGAACTAATTTACACTCCCACCAACAGTGTAAAAGCATTCCTATTTCTCCACATTCTCTCCAGCATCTGTCGTTTCCTGACTTTTTAATGATCACCATTCTAACTGGCATGAGATGGTATCTCATTGTGGTTTTGATTTGCATTTCTCTAATGTCCAGTGAGATGAGCTTTTTTTTTCTTTTCATGTTTGCTGGCCACATAACTGTCTTCTTTTGAGAAATGTCTGTTCATATCCTTTGCCCACTTTTTGATGGGGTCGTTTGTTTTTTTCCTGTAAATTTAAGTTCCTTGTAGATTCTGGATATAAGCCCTTGTCAGATGGATAGATTGCAAAACTTTTCTCCCGTTCTGTAGGTTGCCTGTTCACTCTGATGATAGGTACTTTTGCTGTGCAGAAGCTCTTTAATTTAATTAGATGCCATTTGTCAATTTTGGCTTTTGTTGCCATTGCTTTTGCTATTTTAGTCACGAAGTCTTTACCCATGCCTATGTGCTGAATGGTATTGCCTAGGTTTTCTTCTAGGGTTTTTATGGTTTTAGGTCTTATGTTTAAGTCTTTAATCCATCTTCAGTTAATTTTTGTATAAGGTGAAAGGAAGGCATCTGGTTTCAGTTTTCTGCATATGGCTAGCCAGTTTTCCCAGCACCATTTATGATAGAGAATCTTTCCCCATTTCTTGTTTTCATCAAGTTTGTTGAAGATCAGATGGTTGTAGATGTGTGGCGTTATTTCTGAGGCCTCTCTTCTGTTCCATTGGTCTATATATCTGTTTTAGTACCAGTACCATGATGTTTTGGTTACTGTAGCTTTGCAGTATAGTTTGAAGTCAGGTGGTGTGATGCCTCCAGCTTTGTTCCTTTTGTTTAGAATTGTCTTGGCTATGTGAGTTCTTTTTTGGTTCCACATGAAATTTAAAGTAGTTTTTTCTAATTCTGTGAAGGAAGTCAATGGTAGTTTGATGGGGATAGCATTCAATCTATAAATTACTTTGGGCAGTATGGCCATTTTCATGATACTGATTCTTTCTATCCATGAGCATGAAATGTTTTTCCATTTGTTTCTGTCCTCTCTTATTTCCTTGAGCAGTGGTGTGTAGTTCTCCTTGAAGAGGTCCTTCACATCCTTTGTAAGTTGTATTCCTAGGTGTCTTATTCTCCTTGTAGCAATTGTGAATGGGAATTCACTCATGATTTGGCTCTCTGTTTGTCTATTATTGGTGTATAGGGATGCTTGTGATTTTTGCACATTGATTTTGTATCCTGAGACTTTGCTGAAGTTGCTTATCAGCTTAAGGAGATTTTGAGCTGAGACAATTAGGTTTTCTAAATATGCAGTCATGTCATCTGCAAATGGAGACAATTTGACTTCCTCTCTTCCTATCTGAATACCCTTTATTTCCTTCTCTTGCCTAATTGCCCTGGCCCGAACTTCCAATACAATGTTGAATAGGAATGGTGAGAAAGGGAATCCTTGTCTTGTGACAGTTTTCAAAGGGAATGCTTCCAGCTTTTGCCCATTCAGTATGATATTGGCTGTGGGTTTGTCATAAATAGCTTTTATTATTTTGAGATACGTTCCATCAATACCTAGTTTATTGAGAGATTTTAGCATGAAGGGCTGTTGAATTTTATCGAAGGCCTTTTCTGCATCTATAGAGATAATCATGTGGTTTTTGTTATTGGTTCTGTTTATGTGATGGGTTATGTTTATTGATTTGCATATGTTGAACCAGCCTTGCATCCCAGGGATGAAGCCAACTTGATCATGGTGGATAAGCTTTGTGATGGACTCCCCAACATTTTTAAATGTAAATTGAAAGGTAAAAACAATTGACAAATGGGAAAAGACTGCAAAACGCATGAGAAAGAATTAATAGACTGAACATACACAATGTTCTTACAAATCAGTAAGAAAAAGATGAATACTCCAATTTAAAAATAGACAAAGAGAAAAGAATAAAAAAGAAGACTAATATTCATGATTGGTAAGGATGGAATTCTGGCAACAGACTTCTGCATTTTCTGCAGGTGGGAGTATGAATTGACATAACATTTCTAAAGGTCGGTTTGATAAAATGCAGTGAAACTTTAAAAATGCAGAACAGTTGGCCCAGTCGTTTTGAGGAATAGATTTTAAGGAAATAATTAAGGACATGCATAGTGACCTAGCAAGAGAATGACTCTGGAATAGTGTGGACAGAAGTGAAAAAAAAAAAAAAGGCAAAGAAACAAAACTGGCAACATCCTAGAAGCTCTGTAAGAGAATAGTTGAAAATATCACACCACATCCCTACAATGAAAGTTCTGTAGAATCGTTAAGAATAGAGTATATTTATCAAACTATATTCAATAAAAGGATGTTTATGCGGAAATATATTCACAGTGTATTATTTAGAAAAAGAAAAAGCCAGCTATCCCACAGAATAACTGTGTTTGTACTCAGGATATATAAGAAAGGTTTGCCTCCAGCTAATGAGAATATGTTTGCCTCCAGCAAATAAGAATATGTTTGTTTAATGAGAATATACGGTTTTTGTTTTTTGTGTGTTTGCATTTTTCATTAATTCTATGATAAACATGTACTGCTTTTGTAATGAGAAAGAAAAATACAATAGACGTTGTAAAAGAGGAAACATCACAGAGCCCTGGTCCTAGTTCCTGGATGGTTAAGAATGGCTGGGTCCGGATGTAATCACAGCACCCACCCACACTGTCCTGAGAAAGCTCTGGCCTGTGCGGGAAACTAGGTCTTCCCCTGTGAGCCCCCACTGGTCCTGTGGAGGCCTGCCCTTTCCCGAGGCCCATCCAGCAATCAGTCCCCATCTTTACAGGGATCTGGGTCTCTTCTCTGTGTCCCAGACCCCAGTACTGGTCCATGCCCTGAAGACAACACTCAGGAAAGTGGAGGTATGGACAGAGGCAGCCGGTGCCTGAGAAAGCTCCATGGGACAGGCAAGGCCCCCACGTCCAGTCTCAGCCCCTCTTTTGGCCGCGTGTGGGTATTCGTTCCTCCTTTTGGTCTTCCTGAGCACACCCGTTTGACCCTCCTGCGCTTGAAGATTCATAGCAACCTAAGGTGGCCCATTCTCTGCAAATGCTGCCGGACCTTCCAGCCCATTGGCTGCTGCCTCAGTCTACCTCCACCGTCCCGGGCCCACCCCGACCTTGCCACAAGTTGCCCCTGGGTGGCTCGGAAGCAGATGTGCAGCCAGCACCCAGGGGGACTGCGCCGAGGTGGGAGCCATCCCGCGAGGCGCGGGCATGGGCAGGGCTGGCGGGTGGCTGGGAAGCCATTTTCATCGAGTGCCCGGTTCCCGGAGCGGGGGACTGGGGTTGCTCCCTCTGGAATCCGGGGGGGTTCACCCGCCTGGGCCGCCGGCTCGCAGAGATCCCGCCGAAGCCTGTCGCCCCCAGAGCACCGGTTCTCATCTCGGGAACCCCAGGTGCCCTCACGCCACCCGGATGTGGGGCGGGGATCTCAGGGGCGGGGTCGTCCCGGGGCGCCAGTTCCCTCCCGGCCCAGGGACCTGCGACTTCCCGGCTTAGGAAAGCCGGGCTCGGCGGAGGCCCGGGGCTGCCGCGTTCTGCCTCCTAGGAGGCAGGCGTCGGAGACAGGCGAGAACCTCCGAAGCCCGCGCCAGCCTGTCCCCAGCCCCGGCCCATCGGCCCAAGTGGAGCTCCCTGCACCCTTTCGGTCCCTTATTGGCCAATCTACGGGTTTCGGACAAAGTGCAGCGACCACGGCCCCTCATATCCCGCCGCCTCCTCTAGACCGGGGCTCCCGCTCCAGAGCCCTCCAAGCCCCGGCGATTCCCGGTACCCGGGCCGCAGGACCCGCCATGGGCGCTGCGAGGCCTGAGGTCGCTGTATCCCGTGGCCTCTGCGGTTCCACCGCCCCCACCCCGGGATGGGCGGTCTCTGGGGAGCACAGCCCGCCCGCCCGCATGTCCGCGCTGGCCGGGGAGAGGGAGCCAGGGGATCTACCCGGCTCGTGGAGCTGCTGGGTGCGCCCGGAGAAACCGACCGGGGACTGGGGAAAAAGAGGTGGAGGCCCCGCAGTCGGGCCACCTTGGAGCTGCAGAGCTCAGGAAAGGCCAGCACCAATTTACTCGAAGAGCAAAATTTAAAAGGAAATTTGAGACAGTAATAACAGCGACATCTCAGAGAACGACAGGAAAAAAAGTTTTGAATCAGGCTTTCGTGCAGGGACTCCGATTTTGCAATAAGCGCTTAATTAAAAATAAAATATATTGATGCGGTAGGCAAGTCGCGTTCTTGGGAAGGTAAAACACAGTGGACTCCCCACACCCCAGATGCTCCACCTGCCTGCTGTAATTACAGGGCTTCAGAGAGGAGGGAAAAAACACGACAGAGAGAAATCTGCTTGCATATTTTTCTTCTATTGTGCTGGGCTCATTTGAATTATAATGTGTTGCAGGCCGGAGAAGGAAATTTTGTGCCTTGAATAATGAATCCCCCTGGAGCCCACTGTACCTGTACTTCTCTTTAGTGTCCACTGAGAATAACGTGTTCGACATTCAAGTGACAACACTGGAAAGCATTTCAAAGCCCTGGAGCCCCAGAACACTGTACACCCCGACGACTCTTCTGCTTGCCCTCTCTTTGGTTTCCAAATGCAGCAAGCTCTTTCTTTACTTAAAATGTGTTCATCTTTCACACACATCCTGGATGTACCACAGAAAAACAGCACAGATAGGTAGGCTCTTATTTCTGAAGCTGAGCTTGTCCCGCCCAGCATAAAGCTTTAAAGCCGCTAAGTCTCCAGGATATTATCCAGTTTTTAAAAATGGAAAAACTGGGAACAGGGAGGCTCAATGTCTTGTCCCAGGCCCAAACAGGCTTTTCTGGAGTCACTATCATTCAACTGGCTCAGGCTGGATTTTCATAAGAAAAGATAATAAACATTTACTAATATAATAAAATAGACATCGTTTAAGTCACAAGTCGTATCCAAACCTTTGGGACAGTCTATGGTGCTGAACAACTATTTCATAGAGGCTATAATGTTAAGGAGCAAGTGCAGAAAAAAATCTAAAAATTTCAGTAAGATGAGAAAATGAAAGCTTTACAAAGCGGTAGAAGAAAGTAGTCTCTCATGCCTAAACTTCTAAATACGTTTTTTGTTTGTTTGCTTTGGGTTTTTAGTTGAGCATTCTTTCTGGTTTGAAATAGATTCAGAAGCCTTTTTAAAAACAAGTCACTTTGGGCCAAATATATTAAGGTATAACCAGATGGTACCATAGATCCATTTAGAAAAAAGAAAGTTCTTTACTGATATGAAAGTATTTCTAAGACATATTCGTATGTAAAAAAAGCAAATATATTACTATTTGTATAGGATGAAAAAATAAAAGAAACATGCATGTACATACTTGTTTGTATAGCCATAGACTATCTCTCTGGGTGGGTATTGCCTTTTAAGAGGGGAATGCTGAGGTGGGAGGACAGAGTTTTTCTCCTTTATCTAAATCAGGGGTGTCCAATCTTTTGGCTTCCCTGGGACACATTGGCAGAAGAAGGATTGTTTTGGGCCACACATAAAATACACTAATGATAGCTGATGAGCTAAAAAAAAAAAAATTGCAAAAAAATCTCATAATGTTTTTAAAAAGTTTATGAATTTATGTTGGGCCACATACAGCCTTGAGGGCCACAGGTTGGACAAGCTTAATCTGAATCCTTTGTTATTTTGGTTTTAAACAATGTAAATGAATTGTTTGCTTAAAACATAAATTAAATATAATAAGTAGTAATGTCATTCAAGTAATAACACAGCCAAGTGATGAAGAGAGGAATGGTGAGGGTAACGGCCAAAAATCAGGATAATCCTGATTTTTACAGGTAATTGTAGCCATTACTTCTACATTTTTTATCATGTCTTTTAACTACTTGCCAAAGGAGGCTGATGTGGAGTTTTCTCCTCTGCCTGCCCTCTGCTCTGCTCTAACACAGGCCCAAATAGGCAGGGAAATGACCTCGCAATGGGTATAGGAAAAAATAGAAAAAAGAAACAAAGACTAGGTTTAATCAGCAAGTTAACAAAGGACAGCTGACTGCACTCATTTACTTTCCGAGCTAGGACATTTTCTTCGTGTCCTGAGAACTATTTCAGGACTTTTTGTAAGTCCCTACTTATTAACATTCTAAGAGCTCTGAGCTGAAATGCAGAGAACCCCAAAGCCTGGGAAAGGCAAGAACTCTGCCAGACCTTGTGGGTCTGGCTGAACCATCTTGAAATAGTTCTTTAGAGTGTGCTGTACCACTTCCAGCAGCCACAAAGGGCAGGCAAGCTGAGAATGTCATCTACATGGCCCAAGATGTTCCCTGCGAGAACTCCCAGTCTGGCTTTTCAGATGCTCAATCCTGCAGCCCAGCTGATACCGAGGATCCCCAGGGAGTGAGCCCCAACAGCCCAGCTGGGCCCCAAAAGGGGGCCATCCTCCCCAAAGACACAGTATGGAAACTTCCTCTGAGATAGTCTCCCCCTGCCCAAACAAAACAAAAAAAACACAGAAATCCATCTCTCCTTTCACCTGTTCACTGATTCCCTTTAGCAGAGCCCACACCTTTCTCCACTAAAAGCAGTGTTTCTCAACCTCAGCACTTTAACATTTGCATGAGGTAATTCTGTCATTTGGGGGCTATGCTGTGCATTGTAGGATACCAGCCTGGCCTCTATTTATCAACTGAGTAGCACCCTTCCCAAAAATGTCTCCAAACATTGAGAAATGTTCCCTGCAGAGGGGGGACAAATTGCTCCCAGCTGTGAGCCACTGAATTAGGCACTAAAGTCCAATACTTCTGAGAGATAGAACAACCTTTTCATGTGTTTAATACAATGGTAAAATGTAAATAATGGTTATGAAAATCATTACTAGACAAATAATGTGAGAATAAGAAGTCAAAATTATGGAGAAGGGGTGGCACAAACTACAAATATGCATGCTATTTGGGGTGTTTATATTAATATTTGCTGGGAGTTAGAAATATGATGGGATTCAGGTGACATGAAGATGTGCTGGATACATTCTTTTTACCCCACCCACCCCTCTAAATGTGCTCTCCACCCTTGTCCACCTTGCTTTGTGCCTCAGGAAGGTGACACTATGGGCTACATCGACTTGCTCACTCTCTCTCTGGCTCTGGTTGGGTTTGGCTCATGAGAGGAACTGGCCAATGGCAGCATGGGAGGAGAATGAGGTTGATTACTCTGGATCCCTCCTGGCCAGATCATGGTTGATTGGCTGCTGTCCTCCTCCACAGGCCATGGCTGCTGTCGGCAGGCTGTCTTCCAGAGCTGCATCTCTCTCTCCGGCATGCAGGAACTACATCACCCCTGGGCCCTGCAGGCCTGGAAGTGTCAATGGTGCCCCACTGTTGTTAGCTTAGGATACTGCACTGTCTTTTGCGCATTTCCCTAAATCCTACCCACACTTTTATAAGTCATACCTTTGCAAAAATCTCCTCTGATTACTCAGTTTGACTGTGCCATCTGTTTCCTGCTCAACCCTGACCTATACAGATGATACAGAAAATCATTTGAGGGGACAGTGGCCATTCTGGGACAGGATTTAGGAATTCTTGGATCCCTTGATCAAACACTAAAATGCCTTGTACCAAAGCAGTTCCTGATACCTCTTCTCTATTTCTCCCTCAGTTACCAAACCCAGGCCTGAGATCTCTCACTCACTACCTGTAACTTGAAAAAGCATTTGCCCCTATACCAATAGTAGATGTTGTCCAGGCCATGGTTAGTCTTCTCAAAAGAGGCATGAGCAAGGACTAACAAAAGAGCATCCATAAAATGGAAAGATAGCAGCTCCCTCCCCTAAGAGACCAAGCTCTATCTGCTTTGTCACTTATACTACAAGGATGACACACTTACCCCTTTGAGAGTGCACTATTTGGAAAACAAGGGTAAATGACCATCTTCCAATGTAGCACAAAATTTCTCCTTTAGGCATAGAATACCTTTGTCTTAATTCTAATGTATCTAAGAGGAGAACTAAAATACACTGGGCACATGGGAGAAGTGAGGGTCTTCTTCACTAGCCCCTGGGCTGTCTGGGTTAGACCAGGAGATATCCGCCCTTCCAGGCCTCAGCTGCCAGGAGGTGGAAAGGCACAGAGCCCCCATGTAGTGCTGGCCCATGAGCACCCAACGATCTGGAGGGCAGGTGTGGCAAGGATGGCCCCAGGGAGCCAGCTCTGCATCTGGCAGCAGTGTCTCTGGGCCAGACCAGGACAACAACCTCAATTGTCCCTCTCAACAGTAGCCTTGCTGATCCCGGAGAAAAGAAAGCCATGGGGCCATTTGGACCAAGCCTCTGTAGGAAGAATGCTGCCCTTTCTCTGTAGCGCTGGATCCCAGAGTCATGGAATCAACAGCTCAGAAGCTGGCAGCCTCCTCGGAGGCCTGGGCACCCTCCCCCATGGTCACATGGCCCAAAACACTCTGTTCTTTGTGACAGCCGCTTGGCAGGGTGGGCCGAAGACCTCTGTAGACAAAGATGCTTCAGGTGCCCCTGAACCCCCTGGAAATTGATGAACGATCTCCTTTTATCTGTGCCCCAGCATGTCCAGCTCACCTGGCCCCTGGGCTCCCCACGGCCTGATGCTTGACTGTTATTCACAGTAGAAACAGAGACAGCATCAGATTCAGGGAGCACAAGGGCAACACAAACACCTCCAGGGCTTTTGCCTCATGTGGCTAACGTCAGAGATGTTTTATGAAAACAAGATTGGAGGTCACATTGCTTCTTGGATAAAAGGAACTTTGCTTCAAAGAAATTTACTTGGTAAACAAAGCTAGGAAAATTGCCAGAATATCACCAGGCACAGCTGGCCATCTTTCAGCTGCCCAGTCTTTCTAGAGCAGGGATCTGGAGACCTGATCACTGAACCCCTGGAGCCCTCAGTTTCCCCCTCTGTAAGAACACAAAGACGGGACTAAATGAATCTCAAAGCTCTTTCCAGCTCTACACTCCGTTCATATTTAGGAACATCCTGTCTCTTGGCACCTACTAAGGAGAAGTTAGCCAAGAAGGAAAAGGGGACAGAGCATAATTCTGCAGCTGGCCTGCCCAAGTTTGAATCCTAGCTCCACTGCTTACTACCTGTGTGACACCGGGCAAGTAATTTAATCTCTCTGTGCCTCAGTTTCCTCATCTGAAAAGTGGGGATAGCTTTAGTACCTGGTTCATAGGGTTGTCATGAGGATCGAACAAAATAACATAGGTAAAGCATTTGGAGCTTATCTAGGGTGGAGTAAGCACACTATTAGCATTTGCTATTTTCCTTACTTTTTTTATTTATACAGAAAGCCATCTGAGTCCTTTCCTGTCACTAGTTCAGCCTTGCTAAAAGCTTTTGGCAAACAGGTTCTCAGGGCAGGGAATGGCATTTTTCTGGGGGAACTGAGGTCATGCCAACCTTACACTCCCTTCTCAGCTAGCATTCCCCTGTACTGGCAAGGAGGGCTGGCGAGGAGTATGCAGTTCCTTACAAAATTATGCAGGACACGATGTCTACTAAATTAGAGAGAGAAGTGAAACACAGATGAGGGCCTGTCTAGAGCCTCCATGCAAGCCATGGGGAAGGCTTGTGTCCAGGTTCTGAGCCTTTGGGAGACTCCTCCACTCACCCACTGTGCCCCCCACCTCCTATCCAAAGCACCTCCTCCCCTCTAATCCCAGGTCTGGCTTAAGGTACTCACTGCCAGGGAGACATCTCATATCATTTCTTGGAACCCAGAAGCCACAGGCATGGCAGCCAAAGTGCTGTGCAGGAACTGAAGCTGGGTGGATGCTGAGGAATCACTGTCCCCGTGGACCAAGCATGTGGGCACAGTAGGCAGGGCACGTCTATAGCCTGCCACAGTAACTCCCAGACAGCAGACCTTAGAAACCCAGTCCAGGCAGGGCCCAAGAGTCCCTTCCTGCCAGTCAATGGCCAGACACCCCATTAAAAAATACATGCTGGGCTGAGTGCCGTCTATGTCCACATCCCTCTCTACATCCTCCGGCACCTTCCTCGCCTGCTCCCTCTTTGTAGAAAGTACCTAGGGGCTCCCTTGCCCTCTGGTTTCTGGTTGGGTTGGGCCAAGAGAAGGCAGTAATAAGAGAAACAAGGGCAAAAGGACAGTGAAGTCAGGTTCCCTATTTCCCCCAGAAGCCTTGTTTTCAGCCTCAGCTCCCTCCCCTTGACTCCTAGGCCTGGAGGTGACTGAGGCCCCTTCCTATCACCAGCCCCTGTTGTTTGCCCTTGACCCTGCCCGTGCCTCTGTCAGGAGCCCTAACTCTCCCCAGCTGCCCCGTGGAGCTGCTGTCTGCTTCCTGCAGGACCCTTAGGTCAGCCAAGTGTTGAGCTAAGAGCTCATACCTCCACCACCTTTGCCTCTTCTTTTTCTTTTTCGTATTTGTACACAAAAGGGTACATACATGTGAGATATGAAGCCAGGACCCAAGTTAAAAATATAGAAAAGTTACAGACTCCCCTGTATGTTCTGTCATACACATGCACATGCATCTTAATAACTAAGAAACATTCTGTGTGTTTCATGGCCAATGCTCACACCAGAGACACACATGTGGGTATGCACACACATACACACACAGGCACAATTCACCACAGCAAAAGGCTGGGAATAAAAGAATAACCTTCCTTTTCTACTTCTCAGCCCAGAGCTCACAACTCAGCTGGCCCAAGACACTGTGTGAACCTGATAGCCACACAGAGTTAGACCCCAATGAGTGGAACGCTGGAGAGAGGGAACTTAGAGTAATTCTGATCAGCCCTTCTGCTTTCTAATGGGGAACTAGGACAGAATGCCACACACCCAGGACTTCGGGGCAGCTTTTCTTCCTTCCTGCTGCGATAATCATTACTGTACACAGCCCAGCAATTTGGCGCCTCAGCAACCAGACTCCTGGTAGGTGCCTGGGCTTGACCATTACAGGGGGATATTATGATCATGATTACAGGATGACTGAACCGTCCAGCAAAGTGACCAGTAATTTGCAATCTAATGGCCATTCAGTGGTCGGTAATATTATGGACCTTACCCTACAATTGTAAAACAACCAGTCCTCTCTAATGTAGCATTTTTCCCATCAAAAGCCCAGCCTTTGCTTTTGATTTCTGTTAATCAGTAGCTGTGCCAGCTTTGGCTTTAGATTTGGAAAAGCTAAACAAGGGACCATGAAATGATACACTTCTCTTTAGAGCCCCTGAATGGGAAGTTTAGACAGCTCTGTCAAGTGGAGGAAAAAAATAAGTGAAAGAAGCGTCTGGAAGGCAATTTCATTTCTGAAAGGAGCAACCCCAAAACCTTTGCAGAATGTAGCAAGTTTGCCTGGAAATCTGGGAGACCAACAAAGCCAGCCATGACATGCGAAGATAGGTGTGTACACAGGTCCAGTTGGGTCCAACTGGGTGCCCACCACAGCCCATAATCACTGTGTACATGCTCACACATGTATCTGCATGCATGCATGTGTATACATAGAAGAATACAACTTCCTCTAACTACAGGGCTGCCTGCTGGCAGACTCCCAGGTTAGGTTTTGAGGCTCTCTCCCATATGCTGTTCACAATTCTACCACTGAGCACAGCTCAGTTCCATCTTCCCTGAAGTCAGTGGGCATAGGTCAGGAGAAAAGACTGTCTGAATTGGAGGTAGGTGGATCAGGCCAAGAGGAACAATGGACAAGATGTGATTGTTGTCATTCCTGTACTCCATAGAGTCTAGATTTGGCATGTCCACCTGCAATAAATTCAGAGGGGGCTTGCAATGGAACTGGAAGGTAAAGAGAGATAATTGGCAAATAGTTAAAGAGAAATAGTTAAAGAGGAAGATGACCAAACCCCCGCCCCGCCAAAAAAACAAAACAAAACAAAACAAAAAAACAGTTCACACTATCAAGCAAGAAAACAGATACACTAGAAATAATGGTAAACTAGGTTGACTCCTCCAATCCATTCTACCATAGATGATTAATCTAAGTCAATCAGGCAATCCCAATGGACATGTGACTGAACCAGAGCCTATGAGACGTGAGAGGAAATTTCCTCCCTCTTAAGAGAAAGCCAGAGAAAGAGACAGTCTCCTTCTTCCTTTGGATATCATCACATCCACATGTGATACATGGAACAGCAACAACTATCTTGCTACCAGCCAGCTGAAGAAGTTAATATCAAAGATGGCAGAGGGACGAAGCACAAAGAATATGGGTCCTTCATGATGTCTTTACTCTTAACAAACAGCCAAGCCTGGTATCTACCAACTGGATCTTCAAGTTATGTAAGATCATATGTATTCTTTATTAGAATCAATATCAGTGAGGTTATCTATTAAATGCAGCTTAGAGCACATTAATTGAGATCAGAACCAAAGCCAGGAGGAAAGGCCAGAGTGGACCCACAGCCAGACTCAGTGCTGATCTGCTGAGAGCTACTCACCCACCCCTCTAAGGCCAGGATCAACCCCAGAGCAGCCTGGAGCTAGCAGAGTGTACAGGTGTGGAGTTCCCAGCTCAGCTGTCACTCAGGGGTTTGAGAGGGCAGAAATCCAGCCAGCCCATGATAAAAATCTATTCAAGGGCTACGGAACAGAAATGTCCCAGCCAGTTGGGCACTCTCCCTTTCCTCTAGAGGCCTCCCCTCAGCCTCTTTCTCAGTCAGAGCCCATAGCTGCCAAACGTAGAGGCTGACTCCTCTGCTCCATGGAGCCCTCTTAGAGCATTGTATCCCCTGGACAGCTGGGGCTTTGGGGCAGTTGTTCCTCTGCAAAAACTCCTCATTCCAGAGTAGTGAAAATGCACATTTATTTTTATTTTCATTTATTTACCTATTTTTGAAACGGAGTCTCACTCTGTCACCCAGGCTGGAGTGCAGTGGCATAATCTTGACTCTCTGCAACCTCCACCTCCCAGGTTCAAGCGATTCTCCTGCCGCAGCCTCCAGAGTAGCTGGGATTACAGGCCATGCCACCACACCTGGCTAATTTTTTCTATTTTTAGTAGAGACAGGATTTCATCACGTTGGCCAGGCTTGTCTCAAACTCCTAACCTCAAGTGATTCACCCACCTCAGCCTCCCAAAGTGCTGGGATTACAGGTGTGAGCCACCGCGTCCGGCCAGAAATGCACATTTAAAGGCATCTTCCCTCACACCCTCTGTTTGGCATACTGGGGATGGCAAAAAGATCAAGTTGAGTATGTTTCTAGTAGAAGGCAGTATTTCTGACTTCCAGCTTCAATGTTTCCTGAGTTCTTACGCTATTTGTGACTAATATTCTTCCAATGAGAAGGGCAGTCCAAGGATCATCAGTGTTGACTTAATTACCCTTCAGAGATGCACAGGATACTAACAGCAGAAAAATCTCAGAAAAGCACAACTCTTTATTTTATAGGTGGATAAACACAGAAGTCTAGAGAGATGAGAGAGGTGGTCATGGTGGCACATACTCAGAGATTGATTGTTATTTCTGTCATCAGCTATGACACAAAGTCAAGGTAGGGGTGCCCAGAACATGGTGGCTAATGTTTCCAAATTAATAGTGCCACTTCACAGAGCCCTCTGGGGACAAAGCTACTTTTTCACCTAATAATTTTTTTAGTCATAAATCATGAGCAACACTGCTGGTGCATCACACTGCTCCGTAGCCAACAGGAACTGATGCAAGTGCTTGTTACACATTTTCTAATTTCAGAAAAGGAAAAAGGGTTGTTGCCTGTGAGTATAGAGGCCAAGCTGCATGCAAGCTGTGTTGGCAGGTGGTGTGGGAACTGAGGGAGCTGGGGGCCACCCTGGTCTGCACGGATACACCTCTTCCAGAACAGGCTCTGGGAGCAGCCAGAGTCTCAGAGCTGACCCCATTCTGTTGTCTGGCTGCCCAGAAGGCAACCCATGGGCCATGGCCATGCCCACATCAGTGCTAGGCTGGGCCAGTCCCACAGAAGCCAGGGAAGCTATAGCCCACCTTGCCTCAAGAGAGGGGACACAAGACCTAGCACAATGGTTCCCAAAGCTGGCTGAACATTACAGTCACTTGAAGGAACTTTGCCCTGGGCCCCCCACAGACCAATTCAATCAGAATCTCTGGATGGGGGCTCAGCATCTGGACTTTTCCAGTCGGCCCCAGGTGATTCCAACATGGAGCTGGTAGACTGTAAACCCAGAGGTAAACAGTGTGGGATGGGACAACCCAGGCAGTGGCTTCCCAGGCTGAGGGGAAGGAAATACCTTTTTCTTGAGACTCTTTCTACTTGCTGTGAAGTGTTTCCTGGTCAAAGGGACCTTGATGTGAGCTGGATATGGCATTGAATAGGCCCACTGCTCATCTGTTAATCACAGGTAAGAATTTGGCCCAGGCATGAGCACACTGCCTTACCAGCGGGCAGAGGGATGGGATAGAGTAGGATGGCAGCCCACAGCATAACTTCCTAGCTCCTGGTCCATGAGATAGGGGGACATTTGGGCACTTGAGCTTCTTTATCCAGCATGGCGTCACAGGATGCCATGGGAGAGGGCTTCTCATTCCTACCTTCTCCTCTGACTTTCTGGAGGAACTGACACAGAGGGCAGTGCTGTTTTTGGACTGACTATTCTGAATCCTGAGATTTTAAAGTTGGAGATCTCCGAGAAGAGGCCAGTGGTTTCAGTATAGGACTCAAGATCAAGATCAACTGGCTGCTCAAGTGTCAGGGACATAATTTAAGATGCCAGTTTCCAAGCTCGCCTCCAGGGATTCTGATTCCAAAGGTGCATGTTTAAGAAGTTCTCCAAGTGACTTCCCAACCCCTGCTGCCAGTTGGTCCTCCCTCCACAAGAGAAGAACATTGAGATTCAAAGGTCCCAGCCGCTTAGCCTTGGAGGGCACAGCACAGCACAGCAGAATCGAAAGACCACGGACCTAGTCCTTCCAATAGAATTGGAATAGCAGCTCTGCCACTCACTGGCTGGGAGACATTGGCAAGTCTCTTAACCCCTCTGACCCAGAAATTCCACTATTAGAAATTCCCCTGAGGCCATAGATTCCCAGTGGCATGGTTTATAATAGTAAAAAATGAACCAACCTAATTTTCCATCAACAAGAGACTAGTTGTATGAATTACGGTACAATTACGCTGCAGAACACTGTTAAGATTCGAAAAGGAAAACAGCAAAACAGCAGCTCAGCTTTGCATGTGCTCCTGTAAGAAGTAGAAAAAGTGGCTGGGCACAGTGGCTCACGACTATAATCCCAGCACTTTGGGAGGCCAAGTCAGGCAGAAGGCTTCAGCTCATGAACTCGAGACCAGCCTGGGCACATGGCAAAACCCCATCTCTACAAAAACTACAAAAATTAGCTGGGTGTGGTTGTGCATGCCTGTAGTCTCAGCAACTAGGGAGGGTGAAGTGGGAGGATCACTTGAGCCTGAGAAGCAGAGGTTGCAGTGAGCAGAGATCCCGCCACTGCACTCCAGCCTGGGCGATAAAACCAGACCTTGTCTCAAAAAAAAAAAAAAAGAAGAAGAAGAAGAAGAAGAAGAAGAAGTGACAAAAGCAAGGCATGGTCCAAAGATGACATCCTTGTCTCTGACCCCTTCCTGCCTCCTCAGTGGCCTCTTCCTTCACCCTCATCTCTCACATTTTACAGAAGACCCTCAGTCTGGTTGACTCCATCTCACAAATGTCTCTAAGTCCATGCCCTTCCATCCCCACTGTGCCACTTCTCTGTGGACCCCTGTAACAGGTCCCCAACAGCTCTTGGCACCTCCAGCTTAGCCCCAGGACACAGTCTTACAAACAAACCTGATCTCTCTGCTCCCTTCCACCATCAGATCCCTTACCAGGGCCTTGAAAGTCATCCCCAACCCCTCCCTACCTCTTCAGCCTCATCTGTTACAACAGCTCATTCTTCAACCACAGAATTTTCAATTCTTAAAATGCATCCGGTTTTCTCTCTTACTTCCAGATCTGATGTTCTTTTCCTCCCCCACCCTTAGTCCTGGCTACACTCTTCATTTAGCTAAAATGTCATCTTCTTCACAACTTTTCCCTGGTCCCCCACCCCAAGTCCAAGTGCCCCCGTTCTATCCCCTGGCCTCTCCCATCATAGCACATTTCTTGCCTTAGTGTAATTGCATGATACCTTTTAGTGCACCTTAAACTCTGGGAGAGGAGAGACTCGACCTGTTTCACCCCTAGATCTTCAGGGCCCAGCAAGACCATGAAGCAGATGCTGAATAAATATTTGTCTAGTGAATAAACAATAGCACTTACCACAATGTATTAAAGATTATCTGAGCTCATTGATGGTAAACTCTGTGTGTCAGGTAATGAGGACAGAAAGCTGAATTGGACAGTGTCTGGATCATACAGAAAATGAAAAGAAAAAATTGCCAAATGAGAGTACAGGAAGGCTATCTTCCTCATGCTGAACATTCGACTACCCCAAGCTCTAAATATCACCGATGAGACACAGAACATCACACAGCAGTAATCAAAGCTGATGAAATGGGTTAGAGAAAACTGATGAGATTATTGTGGAGGTCAAAGAACTTCATGAATAATCCAATTCTCCTTCAGAAAAACATAGACCACTTTGAAAGTTAATACATTTTTTAACGTATGAGGAGTGTACCCTAAGAAAAATATTATTTGGAGAAGAATACTAGGTATCTTTTGTGTCCATTATTAGTGTTGAGGACCAGCATTCCTCTTATGTACTTAGACTGCATGCAAGAATATGACCTTTCTCTTCTTTTTCTTTAGTGCACTTATCATAATTTGCAAAAGCATATTTATGTGAGTGTTTGTTAAACACCCAACTCTGTCACTAGTCATTAAAGCTATGTAAGCAGGGGTAATGTCTGTTTTATATCCCCAGCACCCAGCACAATGTTCTAGCACTTAGTAGGTGTTCAATAAATATTGTCTGAATGAATGAATGAATGAATGAATGAATGAAGGAACACACAGAGAATACAGCATGGAAGCTCATTCATCCTTGGAAAAATATTGAGCATTTGATAGGGAAAAATCCATCATGAAACCACTTTGAAAGACAAGGCAAACAGGAAAGAGGGATAAGCCAAGGTCACTAATGTATCAGATTTTTTAAAAGCGAGAAAGAACCAAAAATATGGAACCAAAAAGAGAAATTCTATAACAGACCATTGACTGTTAAATTCAAAGCATTGTTACATCACTGAGCTGTGAATAAAATCCTGCTTACCTAATGCATACAGCGAGTTTATGTATTGTTTGTGTTTTGCTTAGATGGCAATACCATGGCTGGCCCCATCAGCCTCCATGTTCAACTGTCCCAATCAACTGTGGGCTGTAATTAGGGAGTGCTGGGAAAAAGACGTTGGAGAAAAATCAGCTTGCATATTTTTTTCTTCCATTGTGGCTGGCTCATTTGAATGATAATGTATTGCAGTCTAGGGTGTGACATTGACGGCACTGAATAATGAGGCAGCTCTGGACTCCAGTACCTGAGCGGCCGGCCGGTTAGTGGCCAGTGACAAAACAGTAGCAGCATCTTTGGGCAATAAAAAGATGATCTCCAAGTGGCAGGCAACAGATGCTGGGAAATACCCCATTGTCAGCTCCATCAGGAGCTTCCATCACTGAAAGCTTCATTTATTTTATTCATAGACATTTTTCCAGCTGAGATACCTTGAAGGCATCTGGCTGGTGGCATCCTGAGGTGATAAAACACTGGGGTAGGCAACCAAGAGAGGTGCAGAATCCCCATCCCCAGGGATGCTTAACACCCACAGAGCCTGTTAGCTGTTTTCCAAAAACCAGGGGTGAACTTTGTTTGGCTCAGGGGACAGAACCAGATGACAGCTAGAGGGCCCTGCCACTTTATTTTTGTTAAGAGGGGCATCCCTCAAAAGACACCAGTATGTGTAGACACCTGGCTCTGGACACCTGAAGCCAGGTACTAGAAACAGCATGGTGGGTGATGAGGAGGGCAGTCGCTGATTCTAGACTGCCTGGGTTTGAAGCCTGGACTGCCACTTATCACCTGCAGGACAGTGTGTGCCTTGGTTTCTCCATCTGTAAAATGGAAAGATGATCATAACAGCACTTCCCTCAAACACCAGGTTGTTGCAAGGTTTGATTATGTATATCAGTGTCAAATCAGTGCAAAAACAGTGCTTCGTCCATATTCAATGCCCACTAAATATTAGCTCTTATCAGCATTGCTCTGTGCAAATGCCAGGAGACACTCGACCTCTGGATGGCAAAGCATGACTTAAGGAGATCAGTGTAGACTCTGGAATTAAACTCATCCAGACATTGCTCAGCAACCTACTAGCTGCGTGACCTTGGGCAAGTCACTTAACTTCCTGAGCCTCAGTTTCTCATATGCTAAATGGCAATACCTAATAGTAACTACTTCATATGGTTGTTATAAGTGATTTATTAAGTAATATGTGCACTTAGCACAGTATCTGGCACATAGCATGGGCTCAACAAATGTAGGATCATAATAATGATGCTAGTCTTATGCTGACAGTATTATTATTACTACAAATTGTCACAAGGAGTTTTGTCTTTAGACAGTAATAGGCTGTCATGAAATGTTCATGTGAGGACTTATCTGTCCGGGTCTGTGTGCTTGAAATCTCACTCTGGCAGCAAGTTAGAAAGTGGACTAGAAAGTGTAAGTCTAGCCAGGGAGACTATTCAGAAGCTTCTGCCGTGATCAGAATAATCAAGGCAGAGATTGGCAATCACAAAAACATCTTTTAAAATTCCTGAAATAATCAGGATCTAAGCACTGGTGATGAACAAATTTTATTCCAGTTTGTTTTACTGCTATGTCATCCCTTCTCCTGTGGTACTAGTAGAGATGGTCTAGTTCACTTGGGTAAAATGACAAGGTGAATGAAGGCATCTCTCTCTCTCTCTCTCCCTCCCTCCACATACCCCTCGCTCCAGTACATACTGCTTAATTTGTCTCAACTGAAATGTGCAGCTCAACGCTATTAATAATACATCACACCAAGACTTCTTAAAACCTTTCTGGAGCAAGACACAATATTAATACACAGACAAATCATGTCAGTGACTTGGGGTTGGGGAGTAGGGGAGGAAGTGACAAAGGGCGAAGATGCTTTGAGTCTGTACCTAGACACCTACCCTGAAAAAGGCACCTTGGGTACCAATCCCCTAAGTCTTCTGGGCCCAGTGCCTCAGAAACCTCCCAGGAAGCAGACTGAGCTGCTTCCCTTCCCCCAACTTTGGTGTCTAGCCCCACCTACTTTCGTTCAGTCGACCAGCATTTCTAAGTGTTTTTTCACACAGAAGCTTGGGGGCACCCACTGGCTCCCCAACGTCTGCTGAACCTCTCCCTTCCCCCCAAGTGACAGGACTCACCTTCTCCATCGATCCTCGGGCTTGTCAGCTGCGCTGGATGCCTGAATGGCAAAGCCCGCCGAACTGGAGCCCAGACAGTGCTCATCATCCTGTCACCAGGACAAAGGGAAGAAATCCCATTATGTCACCTTCCACAAGCGAGAGACAGCGACAATTTCCCCCATAAACACTGCACTGACACTGTTATGATGTATCTCAAGCACTTCTAATCAGTATGGAAGTGGAGAGACTGCGGAAGCTCTTCAGCCTGAAAGATGCCATTCAGCAGGAACTGTGGTCTCCTGTTGTTATTGAAATGACCTGGCTGGGAGCAACCACCACTCTGCACCCATCACATCAAATATAAATATATATATGGCATTTTCTATCTTTTCAGAGTGCATGCACACTGTTCATTTACTCTGGGTGAGCGCCAGAAGTCAGAAGTATTTTAATTCAGTTCCCATTTTTTTGCCTGTTTTTACCCATAGCCCTCTCGTGTTTTCTGCCTTCCAAATTTAAAAGGGAAAAGCTTTTCCTTCTTCTGAAAGTACTTTTCTTTTTCTAGTTTTGAAGAGAGAGAAGACTTTTATTTTTATAACTTCCTCTTGCCAACAGCAGCAATGGGCTTGAGTTTCTAAAGTGTGATCAACACTATTCAACTGTGAAAGTGTTTTTAGTTTAAAACCCGTTTGCTGTCTCCCTGCAAATTATTTATTAATTCCAAAGGGGCACCAGGTACATTGCAGTGAAGCAATCTGGTAAATACCACTTAAACCGTAAGATCAAACTTAATATCACCACTAATGGGACAAACTGCCATCACGTGCTTCCTAATATGATGTAGTGAAGAGGATAGAACAGCACTTCTGTGATATTCCTGCCAAAACATGCACAACCTGAATCAAATCGTGAGGAAAACCAGGCAAACCCAACCTGAAAGGCTTCTACAAAACAGCATCTCTACCCTTCAGAAATGTCAATGTTGCCAAAAACAAAACCAGACTGGGGAACTGTTCTGGATTAAAGGAGACTAAAGAGGACTGCAAGATAGATCATAATATTGCATCCATGTACAATGTCAAGAACTCGATGATTGCATTGTGATTTTCTAAGAGAACACCCTTGTTCTTAGGAGATACGTGCTGAGTATTGGGGAGTAAAGGTTGCGATGTCTGTAACTTATTCTCAAATGGCTTACCAAATAATAATAAAAATGTATATAAGTATGTGTATAAAGACATTTACAGAGAGAGAAAATAAATGTAGCAAGATAGTAACAGCCGGTGGATCCACCAGAAGGATCAATGGTTGTTTGTTTCACTGTTCTTGCAACTTTTCTGTAGAGAGAGAACCACATCTGGTTCTCTCTGCCTTTCTAACAATCAAATCCAGGAGTCTCTGGCTTTCTCTGTTCACCGATAGATATTCCAACTGCCACTTCTGGTCAATGTAGACAGCCAAGTTTATCTCCATGAGAGAGTAAGAGACACATGCCGGTGCCCAGGAGGATGGGCCCCTCAACCACACAGTCACTATGTGTACCCTACCCGGAGGTCTGACAAAGAACCAAGGGTTGCAATGGTTCTGAGGTCCACCAGGCAGCCGTAGGAGCCAGTTCTGAGAAGGGCAATGTCCACAGGCTTGGGCTCTTAACTGAAAGAGCTCCTTTCAGAATTTTCTTTTTCTTTTATTGCCTTCCCATAGAAGATTATAGAGAGCTGAAGTTTGTGAGTTGGATTACTTCCATCCATAAAATAAAGACTATAAAATCTTTCCACCCTAATCAGAAAAAAGCATCCTTTTGTCCCACTATATTCATCAATATGTCATATTTAACAGTTACAATTATTGACAGGCATATAAAACATTTTGTGACAGAGAAAATAGCTTCCTATAAAGTGTTTATTCTTTTTTATTGATAATAAGTTGACTTCTCTAGCCCTACCAAGAGAATACAGACCACTAACAAGAGATCAAATCCATTTATATGACTTCCTACAATCACTCCTTTTACTCTGGGGTTCTGGTCTAGACGGTCTAGACTCTGTCTTTTAAATTTCAGCATCAGTGAGCACTTGGAGCCCCAAAGCAGGGTCATATTACTTCTGTAATGAGGAAAGTATAATTCTAATAACATCGTTTACTGCAGCCTTTCGTTTTTCTTCAAGATAGACTGTTCTACTGTGTGCCTATGATTAAAATCTTTAAAATAGAAAAACTTCAACTGCAGAGGAATATTAATCCAAGGATCTGTCTGCATGCAATGCCAGGTGGGTACTGTATGTAATAATAATAAGAATGTACTAATAATAACTATAAATATAATTGCTACTTTTATTTAATACCTACTGTATGCCAGGCATTTTGCCGATGCCACAATTTACAGATGTGCTCTGCTTAAAGGTGTCTGGCCGCAGGGCATGTGGGAACTGAAATCCACTCACAAATTCTTTGTCTTTGTGGTGTCTGTGGCCATCCCAAAGCAAGGGGTGTCTTTTTGTGATCTGTTACGATACGCACAAGTGCATGCCTTGCTTATTTACATAGCATTTCTAGTCACTAGGATATCAATGCATTATCCTAATAAGGAAAGCCACATTTCCCTGATTCAAAATGTATGTTTTCTCTCATGCAACACTGCCTTTCTACAGAAAGAGAAACTACAGATGGAATTTTTTTTTAGTTCTAAGGGAACATCAGTCAGACATAGAATTGATTCTGTTAGAAGTGATGGTTTCACGTCACAAATGCTTACCTTGCACAGGAAGCAGTTCAGCAGCATCCGTGGGGGCGGTGGAGTTGAAACCTGAAGCGGTCCTCAGGAGCATACATTCTCATGAGAAAGTTGAGAATGAGATGGGCAAATAATTACAGCCATAAGGAAGATAGGAGTTCAACAGAGGGAGCAATTTTAACTCCGAGAAGTTCAAATGACATTTGAGTGAAGCCTTGAAGGATGAGAAAATTGTACATACAGAGATGGTGGTAGGGGAAGAATTCCAGCAAAGGCAAGAAACCTCCATCTGTGAGAGGAAATAGACCCCCTATTATTGCTGTTCTGGCCTCAGCCTCCTAGCCTCCTGACCTCCTTCCTCTCGGAAGTGGCTGGGTCCTTTCTCTCTGCCTTTCCCTTTCCAGCCAAGGCCCTGTGGCCCATTGCTTTGCTCCATCACACTGGTCTGGTGCCACAGTAAGCTCTGATGGACCCCCAGTCCCCTTCCCTGCGCCCACACCAGCCAGGTGAGGTATGCGAGAGAAAAGTGCCACCGTGGCACCCATGGTGCCCGCACCACCACCTCCAGCATCCACCTGTTCTGGCCCTTCAGTCATGCCCCCCAGTCCCTGGGAGCTCTCTTCCCATTCCTCATCACTGCCAACTCAAAATGGAGGTGTTCCCCCAGGGCGCTCCCCTCCATTGCCATCCTTCATAGCCAGCAGGGCAGTGGCTCCACCTCTCAGCTTGCCAAGGGCTGAGGCAGACTCTCAACAGCTCCTCCTCCTCCATCCTCACCACCTACCTACAAGTGTGTTTCCCACATACCCTCATCTCCTGCCTCCTGTCAGAGGGGAGGTCGGGCACCACCTCCACCCATCCCTCAGGGCTTCCCCTCTCTGGCTCCCTCAGAGGTTTTACTGGAGTCATTATCTCTTCTTGCCTCCATTGTAACTTCTTCTTTCACTTTCCTTTAGTCAACCAATTATTTATTGTTTTCCAGTGCCAGACACTGCTGTAGGGGCTCAGGATATAGACAAAAATGGTTGCTGGGTGAAGTTGATAATCCAGCTCACCTTCCCCCTTGTCTCTTCTGCCTCAGCTCTGGACGGGCTCCAGGGTCTCCAACTGCGTTCCCAGCCTCCAACGCCTGCGACTTGCTTTGCTCATTCCAGCCTCCCACCCTGCACCTCTGCACCGACCTTGCCTGAATCGTCATTCCCACCCCATCCTTCCATTGCCTCCCTGCCTCCCACCGCTGCGCACTCTCCTGTGTGTTCTGGCCTGGCCTGCAGCTGTCATCATTCACTTGCTGCAAGATGAAAGAAACACCTGCCTAACTTTCTGTCTCCGCAACCAGAATGCATGATCCTCATAGCCCCAAACTGTGGCTCCTTGGTTCTTTGTGTCCTTGGCACCTAACAAAGGACCTGGAACAGCCTCTCCATGCATGACAACTGAAGCATTCCATGCTTACATACAATCATTATCTTAGTAGCTTTCATATATAACTATGTGCCAGTCACTGTTCTAAGCAGTTCTGTACACATTCTTATCATCTCAACAATTGTTCAAGATAAGTGCTAAGGTGACCTCTACTCTTACAAAGGAAGAAACTGAGGGTGAGAGAAACTAAGCAACTCACCCTCGTTCACACTGCTGGAAAAATGGGGAGCCTTATTCACTGCAAGCACCAACTCTTAACCATCACTCACTAGACCTCCCCACAGAGTAACATAACATAACATAACATAACATAACATAACATAACATAACATAAGGAATGTTGTGTAGACAAGTGATTAGTGGAGGAAAGGAGCTAACATTTGAATGCTTACTTTGTGCTAGTACCTCAGATCCATCCTCTTATTTAATTCTTACACTGCCTCTGTACCATGTACCTACTTGATATTACCATGTAGTAACTTGTCAAATTTGACTGATGGGCTCAGAGAAGTTAAGAAACTCAGTCAAGGTCACATAGCAAGTATGCAAATGGTGGTCCTTGTTGAATCCAGAGCTCTCTAATAACAAAACGCTCTGTCCAGCACAGGATTCAGTGCTCTGTGGTGGGTACTGGAGTCTCAGCACCTTCTAGGGGTATGTGGACTGAGCCCAGCACTTTGGGAGGGTGGGGAAATTCTCTCAATTTCTGCAATGTAATCAACTCCTTTCAAAGTTCTTTTCACAGGAGCTTGAAAGGAGAAGAAAGCTGGCCCAATTCTTCCTCTTTTCACACTTAAAGAGTTTTGTTTTGCTTTGCTTTGCTTTTTGTGCTTCTAAATCCTATTGCTTTAAATACTAAAGTGTGCACTAGACCTCACTGAGTTTTTAACACAGATTTCTGGTGGTCTAAACTCTACCCATGGTCTCTCTGCCTCTGGGAGGCGTTATTCTGCCTGCATAATGCCCTCATGCATCATCTTCAAGACACCGGGCAGATGAATGACCACAATTCCATTCCCCACCTCCATGCCATTTTAGAAGGAAGGAAGCAGAAAGAAGAAGCAGCCTCCAGAGAGGCTCAAACTTGAAAGAAATAAAATGTCTACAAGATGAAGACAGTTTAAAATGAACAGGACAGAGAGAGCATTGACAAAATACGTTTTATCTGTTCTGCTCGGAGGAATATTCCATTCCTCCGAGAGGTGTGGGAGAGATGGTCTTGGGCTCACAAGGACATCAGTCTGGTCCTAGAGAATAAAGAAGCTGTTTTCTTTGGGGAAGCAAGGACTGAGCATCCCCCAAGCCCCCACTTTGGTTCAAGGACACCAGCAGCAGGATGCACTAGACCACAGTGTGAGAATTTGCTTCCCCGCATTCCTAAACACTCGCACTCAGACTCCTGTGTCCTCTCCACCCAATTCTGAGGGTCACTCAACCCCCTAGATCGTGAGACCCTGCTCTGCCTAGGGTTAGCCAGACTCCTCTGCTCCAGGAAGTGAATAGTTTTTCTCATTCCCACAAAGTAAAAAATGTCATGAGAAATGCAGGGGCTGTGCTTGTTGAGGTGAGCCCAGTGGTGATATTCACAAGTCATGTCCAGCACAAGTGGGGGCTCCCGGGGCCAGGGGATGAGGCTGAGATGAACCCAAACCCACCAACTGGGAAGGCTCCACTGTGCTCGCAGTTTTAGTCAGGCTCAGGGACTGCAGTGTTTCTCAATCTTGGCAAGCATAGGACTCACCTAGGGAGTACCCTAAAACACACATGCCTGGATCCCATCCCCAGGGATTCTGATTCAGCAGTTATAGGGCAGCACCCATGAATTTACATTTCTAGCAAATTCCCAGGGCTGCAGCAGCAGCTGCTGCTGCTGGTAGAGATGCCACCTCCACACTTGCACTACGGCACCCTGTCCCTCAGCCTAGAACTCCAGGGACTCATAAGAGATTAAAACATTACAAAGGCCGGCCTTTGTACGGCTTGTGCACTGCCCAAAGGCACCTGGATGAGGAGATGAGGAAGGTGGCAATTGAGTTCATGCTCCACCAGCCAAGCCGCGTGCTCTGCCAAGAAGCTGTGTTAGCCTGGAAAAGAGGGCTTCTGTGTCCAGAGAGAGCACCTTTTTCTAACTCATCCATCCAAAGAGAATAGCTTTTTCTAATTTACACAAAAGCATACATAGGCAGTGATGACCTTAAATAAATGCCCCTTATTCACCAATACACATAAAAGGACATCAAGTGTATACCTACTCTGAGACCACCAGAAAAGTCACAAGGTCACAGAACCTTCCCAACCTCAGTTCTTGCCTGACATTGAAGCTGTCAATCAAATGAGAGACAAGTCATTTCTGCAGCCTTAGGGATAATCAAGGCATGTGGTGCTCTCCCTTCCAGCACATCCTCAGAGCACTAGGCAGGAATGCTCGCACAGAAGGGATGCTCTATAGCTAACACCGTGGCGGCCCCTAGCAGGCACCACTAAGGTACACCTTTCATATCCCAGGGAAAATGCTCCCAGACAGCTTCCCCCAAGCAACTGGCTCAGTTGGCTAACAAGCCCCTTCCTCTCCATCTAGGCTCTCCTCTGCTGCCACAGAAGGCGGAGCTTCTTAGCTGCAGTTCGTTCCTCTGGGAAGCTTGGACAGTCTTCTGCCAGCTGAGCTGCATGCCAACCAAGTCAGCTATGTGTGTTCCCAAACCTACCGATGCCAGCTGTGTGTGTCATTGTGATCAAGTAATTTAATTAACTATCCTGTAAACTGGTAAAATACAAAAAAAGAGAGAGAGAACTTTTTGTTTCCATGAAAATTAAGTTGATTGCTTTGGAAAAGCTCAATGAAGGCAAGTTTCCAAAAAAGATTACTGTCAAATTAGATAGCAATGGGGGGAGACAAATAGAAAAGATTGAGGAGAGGCATGTGAACATCTAAAAGAATTCCAGACTCAGATTGTTTACCAAGCATTTTAAGTTCTCCATCTAAAGACACTGACATTAGAAATCATAGACAAGGTATTTCAAGAATAGTTTATACCAGAAAGATGGGGTGATCTGGAATAAGTAGAGTCCACACTGAAAATCAAGGTTTGGTCCTGAATCAAGAGGGTGGGAAATAAATGCATGTTCATGAGTTTTACATTAAAATGCATTTAAGTCAATATAGGTACTAGAGAAAGAGTGTTGGGAACAGCTGCATCAGGGGGCCCAGGTCACTCTGCCCCTTTTCAGTTGAATGATCTTAGACAAATAACTGTCCCAAGCCTTGGTAGACTCACCTGTGAGTGCAGAGAAAGTCAACTTACAGGTGAAGAAATGCACAGTGCATGAATATGGGTGGCTACCTGCTGTTTTTGCCAGCCAGGTCCCTCCGGAGTAACTGCTCTCCCTTTCTTCCCTGAGGAACTGCCCCTCCCCAACCCTCAGCCTCAGACTTCCCAGGGGCAGAACACCTGACTCAGGATGGGCAACCTCCACATCCACCTACCTGGCCACAGGACCACTTTAAGAGTGGCCCATGGCTCATGTCTGGCCAATCCAGACCAATAGAACTCAATTCTCTCCAGGATTTTATATCAAGGAGTTGGCCTTGCTCTGCCCCCGGTTTGGGCCTTGCGATGATGTGGCCCTGAAGCTGCCTGGAGAGCTTCTAGAAAACTGGAGGATACAAAATCAGAGGAGGAGAACGGGGGTGGTGGAGTGAACAGCATTTGAACCCTGAACTGAGCCAATCCTGAAGCTGAACTTTCTATTACATGAGCGAATACATTCCTGTTTTTAACCTTAAGATAGTTCAATTTGGGAGTTTTTGTTTATTTTCCCCAGAAACTGACCCTAAGGCAAAAACTCAACTGCAAGTAGTTTATTTGGGAGATGACCCCAGTAAACACAGGAGGAGGAAGAGCAGGGCATGAACCAGGGGAGGGAAGGAAGCCAGTGCATTGTCCCTTATTCCTCCAGTGCCACTGGGGGAAGCTGGAGCATAATTCTGGGGAGGAGCTCTGGGAAACTGCAAATCACACCACCCTGGAGTTGTCCCACCTGAGGCCAAGGGAAGGGTTATTGACCCACCAGGTTCCATCTGTCGTTAGTTGAGGGCTGCTCCAGGGTAGGGTGAAGAGCATTACCTCCCTAGCACTCTGGCCAGACCTGCACACAGGCAGTGGGCTTCTGCTTCCAGAAAAGGCCCTCAAAGAGTTGCAGGAGCTGGCAGCTGGAAGTTGAGTTGGTAGACACAGAAATGATGGGGCCAAGTAGGTATGGTGGGCACCAGCAGCATCTGCTGTATCTGGGCCCTCCATCACTTGCAATAGAAAGACCTCACTGATAACATCACACTTACATGCTTAGCAGCATGCCTGGGATGTAGTAAGCATGAAAAATTGCAATCGTCATTTGATATTATTATTATTATTATTATTGTTGTTGTTGTTGTTGTTACTGATCACTAATGAGCATTATGAAGACTCAGCTTGTTATATAATTATAAGTATTGTCTTGTTAATTGAAGAATTCTTCAGGTAGAGGTAAGGAAGTGATATCTCAAAGAGTCCCTCCTCAGTCTCTCAGGTACGCATGCCAACCACAGCTCCCGGTTCGGAACACTCCACCCATCAGCTGGGCCCTCCCTGTAGCAGAAGAAACTGAGCCAGGTGGGGCAAACCACAGAGAACATGAGAAGCCAGGTGGGGAGGGGTTTGCTATGAAGTTGGAGAAGATGAGCACAAAAGAGATCTTTTTGTCTCCTTTTCATTTTCCAATCTTGGTTGCAGTTCCTGCTTTTCATCTTAAAGCCTGGATGGAGAAACTGATATAATATTGAAGACTATGACTCATTAATAATTAATTGTTTAGAACAAACATACTTAAATATTTCAAGGGTTTGGCCTGAGAGGTTTTGCTGCAATAGGCCAAAGATCTGTCAAGAAGAAAGATTTGGCCTTACTGAGATCACGCCCAGTTGATCTGTGTGGGTCTTGGGATGGGTCCAGGGCAGGGAGCCAGTAGAGCTTCAGGTTTGGGCAGGCGCCCCTCACTCCCAGGCTGGGAGGGGAGGCTCCCCTCTTCCTGCATTCCAGCAGCTCCTGAGTCCCATGGTCGCATATTCCAGGCCCTTTTTGTAAGCATTTTACCCCTCTGTGAAGTAGGAACTATTTCTACCCCATTTTACAGATGAAGAAATTGAGGTGCTGAAAAGGCACACAGCGAGTGAATTGCGAATCCAAGATTTGAACCCAAGCATTCTGGCTCCAGAGGCCACCATGCTCTATATATTTTAAAAAGTCGTGCTTTGAATACATGGTTTATACAAGCCCAGGTTAGGTACAGGCCTTCTCCACACCACCAGGAGATTGGGGATATCCTCCCACAGTTCCTCTCTATCTACTACCTCCCTCTGCTATGCCTGAATAAGGTAAATAGTGAATCTGGCTGGCTGTGTCCTTTAAAGCATCCTTTTCCTATGACATGTTCTTCAAGGGCTACCATTCTCTCAAAATTTCTCCTGCAAGCCCCACCTAAGTAAGGCAGGGTCTATTTCATTGGCCTCATGAAGCACAAATGCTGCCGAAAAGCTGTTAAGTCCCATTTTTTAAGAAATGGGACTTTTTAAAAACAACACTTTTTAAAGGAGGTTAGGGAGGACAGAGGGCATTAGCAGGGACTCTAAAAGTAACGGGGAACCCCATGGCATTGACTGCATGCTGAATTGGCCAGACATGAATTCAAATGGCAGCTCTACTCAGTGACATTGGGAAAATGACACATCCTTTCAGAGCCTTGGTTTTTTCTCATCTGTAAATTGCAAACAATAGTGCCTGTTTGACAGGGTTGTTGCAAGATTTCAGTGAAGTAGCCTAGGCAAGGTTGGTGCCAAGCACAGGGCAGGGCACACAGTGGGTTTCCAATAAATGCTCATTCCCTTCTTCTCTTTTCCTAGAGGAAAGAAACAGGGCATGTGGAAGGTTAATTGTCCTCCAATTCCAGGAATAATGGAAATGGTTTTGCTGATGTCATGGGAAGAAAAGCCTCACTCGGGAATGGATGCTGTCTAGGGAAGAAAGAGCAGCTCAGCATCTATACACTGTGTGTGTATTACTTAGCTCAGGCTTCCTGCAAGTCACGACTATGAAAAGATGGCAGTTGTTGATTTGGCCAGGGGAGGAGGGGAAGGGAAATGATTCTTTGCTCAGATCCCCACATCCTCGGCCCACACGCTCACCTCCTGGGACTCCAACTTTGGACTGAACATGAACCCTGCAGTTTGTGAGTTTGTTTGCTTTGGGCAAATAATGACTTCCTGTTTCTTAGAAGACAGAGCAAAGCTTCCCAAGCTTCTCTGCCAGGCAGCAGCTCTAACCAAACAACAGGAATGCATGTGGGGTAAACAGAATGGAGACATAGGGATGAGGCCCGCCCACTGAGCAGCCCCAAGAAGTGGAGCTGGGGTTTGAGAAATAGACAGGGCATTTCAGCTTCCCCAACCTCCCAAGTTTTAATGAAATCCCAAGAGCAGTTTTTAGGACTCCAAAGTCTTGCCCACACGAACTGCATCTGCACTGTGAAACTCACTGGACCTCCAAAAGCTGGCACAATTCCTCTGCCTCCCATACCACTTGGCAGCTCTTCCTACCCATCAGGCAGTCTGAATTCCTCTCTGTCCAAAAAGCATGCCAATCTCATTTCCATCTCCAAGTCCCATAAATTGTCCCACTTGCTTTCCTGTCCCTTTCATATGCTCAACTCATCCCTCACTTCCTACAGGAAGCTCTTCGGCACTGTTCCTCTGAGCTTCCTGTTCATAGCCCTCAGCACTCGGTACTGTTCACTAAAGTTAGTCTCATTTCCACAGCCCCAAATTGTAAGTTTGTCTGAGGGCAGGGGTTTGAAAACTAGCCAACGTGTGTGAACAGCTTTACAAGCTTGATTTCATGTAAATCTTTACCACCCTCGTGAGGCGGGCAACTTGCATTATCCCCATTTTACAAACGAGGAAACGAAGGCTCAGGAAACATAAATAACATGCCCAAGATCACAGAGTTAGTTGGTGGCAGAATCAAGCAATGATGCAGTTCTGATTTCTCGCACCTAGTCTCGTGAACACTACGAGATGCTGCTTCTTAGAGCAATGTTTGTTAACTGATTGATTGACTAAACCAGAGGTTCTCAAAGGTGGCTCCCAACCAGCAGCATTCACAGCATCTAGAAACTTGCTAGAAATGCACATTCCTGGGCCCTACCCCAGACTTACTGAATCAGAAACCCCAGGGGTGGGGCCCAGCAATCCGTGTTTCTAAGAGCTTTTCAGTGTTCTCTGGTGTGTGTTGTTGGTGTTTGAGGCTACCTGACTAGACCAGGGATTAAACTGTAGACTTTGCAAGCCAAGAAGTAAAATTGAAGCTATAATTTAGGTACTTACCTAACAAGATAGAAAACCAATTCCCACAAAATTTTTATTGATGAAATTCAAAATATGATAATAATCATTGAGTATTTTTTTTATAATACAGATCTAATAATGAGAAGCATGAAATTCATTTGTGGGGGATAACACTTTGCTTTTTTGGGGTTCAAAGTTAGTGTTCCCTATGATCAAATAATTGCAAATGTTCATGTGTAAAAAAAACCTTTCTTAGCTCCCTGTACAAAGCAGGCAGCAGGCCAGATTTGGGCTGCAAGTTGTTGTAAGTGACCCCTGCACTAAACCATCCCAGCTGAATCAGTAACATTTGGTACACTTGGGTCAATTCTTGTCTAAAGAGGGCAGTCACTATAAACAACCAGTTTGGTGATTCCACACCTCCAATTCCACTCTCCCCAGCCCCCAGAACAGTTGCTAAACTGAATTGACAGGTTTGACCAGGCATTTTGGCATCCTGTAACTCTAAGCAAGTCTGTGATAAGTCAAGCAGTCCTTGCCTTACATAGCTCCCAGATAGGGAGAACAGCTGTCCAGCCAGGTGGCTGAGCAGCTGCAGGAAGCCCTCAGCCCTACTCTCGCCACCACCTGTGGCTTCCATCCCTTCCTTATCTGTCCCCTCCTGCACTTCCCTAGGGCCACCCCCCCAGAGCTTGCCTCTCCCTGCTTGTCCAAGGAAGGTGGGTGTCTGGAGAGGACAGAAATTAACCTTCCCTCCATTTTTGTCTTTGGCCTGGCTTTTTCAGCACCTGTCTGGACTCACAGCTGGATGGGAGATTACAGGGAGCTGACACATAGAAATAACAAGAAGCTTTAAAACTTTTCTGGTTCCTTAAAAAGATGGGTGGACATAACAAATGGCTGATGCCCTTGGGTTAAATTGTGTCCCCTGAAACAATATGTTCAAGTCCTAACCCCTAGAACCTGTGAATGTGGCCTTATTTAGAAACAGTCTTTACAGATGTCATCAAGTTAAGAAGAGGTCATACTATATTAAAAGGAATCCTAATCCAATGACTGGTGTCCTTATAAGAAGAAGGAAATTTGGACATAGAAACACACCAGGAAACAGAGAGAACACCATGTGAAGACGGAGACAGATATTACAGTGATGTGTCTACAAGCCAAGGAACCAAAGATTGTCAGGCACTGTCAGAAGCTAACAGAACATCATGGAACAGATTCTCCTTCAGAGCTTCTGGAAGGAACCAAGCCTGCCTACATCTTGATTTTGGATTTCCAGCCTCCAAGACTGAGGGAATAAATTTCTGTGGCTTCAAGCTACCCAGTCTGTGGTGCTTTGTTGCAGTAGCCCTAGAGAGCTAATACAACTGATAATAAAGAAATGGTAAAATACAGTGAGAGATGTCAGAATCATGAACAAGAAAAAATCATTATGCTTTCAAAAATCCTTAGCATTTGAGACTATGCTTCTGATAAAAAGTTAAGCAAAAGAAGCAGATTTCAAAATTAATTCTACAATTTTAAAACTTGCATTTTACACACATTGGTGTAAACCAAAGGTTAGATGAAAATGTAATATACTTGTTGCATTATTTACCTCTGGGTGGGGAACTAAAGTTAACATGGATTCTTATAATTAGAAAAAAAGATAATGTAAAATTTAAATAAAATAATACTCCATGTTTACCTTGGACAAGAAAAACAAAAAATGTGAAAACAAAAGACCAGTTGTCTAGAATCTGAGCAGTTGTGAAGTGGGTCTCAGATAAGCCTGAAGACCAGATTGCTGAAGGGGCAGCTGGAAGCTACTATGAGAGCAGATAAAATAAAATCAGATGCCAAGACTGCTTCTCAGCCTGTGCTGCACTTCAAAATCATCTGGAGAGTTTTATTTTTAGTTTTTTTGTTTTTTAACAAACCAATGTCCAGGTCTCACCCCAGGCCACCTGAATAAACCAGGAGAGGCCAGTTAGCATTATATGAAATTTAAATAACATTTTAATGTATTCTATGTATTTTAATTACTCCTTGCTTTGAGAAAATCCTGTATGAGAAAACCTGAGTTTAGCCAGATCAGTGAGGGGAGATGACAGTATTCATAAGAGGTAGCATTTTGGGACATTTTCTACATGCTGAGATTATTCCATATTATTTACATGGTTTATCTCCCTTAAACATCAAAACAATGTTATTGTCATAGTTACCATGGTTATATCCATTTTAGAAATTAAATAACTGAGACTCAGAAATGTTAACTATCATGGCCAGGATCACACAATAGGTAAGTGGTACATAGGAAGTCAAATTCATCACTACCACACTATATTCCGTCTTTAAAGCTTAGGACATGATTATCCAAGCTGCAAGTTTGGTAAAAAAGGTTGTTAGTCGCTCAAATCCAGGTCACTATCTAAAGCCCTACTTTCCCCTAGATTTTCACAGCATGGCAAAGCACATTTTTGTGTGTATCCAATTGATTTAAAACCTCAAAGTCCATTATGCACCTGGGGGAGCTTCATGCTGTCAGAACTGAAGGTGGTAGACTTCTATCCTTAAGGATCTTTGCTAAATTGTATGCAATTCACTGTTTATGGTGAATAACCAGAGAAATTTCTCTATCGTCTCAGGACCAGAGACTGTGAGACTTCCTGAGAACCTTCTTCTCATTCATCATATGGACTTGAAACTCGATATTATCACCTCACTCCTTGCTTCCACTTCTCTTTTCTACCTGCATTTCTCTACTATCTTAATTTCCTCATCCATTTATTACTGATTCTATTTTGCCTTTTTTGCATTGTACCTGGTTTTATGTATCACTTAAATCAGTGACCTTGAAATTGGCTGCACTTCAAAATCATCTGAGGAGCTTTTAAAAATCCTGATGTCCAGATGACACCACGGGCCAAGGGCATCAGGACCTTGGAGTGAGACCACGCATCAATTCTTTAAAGTTCTTCAGCAGGTGATGAGCAGCTAAATGTTTCAAAATTCTTCCTGGAAAAATATGGAGAAATACATAAATAACAATATAGCCCTAAACCATCTCAAGTTTCAAACAGCTAACTTACAGTCATTATACTCACAGATCATATTTTTTTAGATGTTTTCTCGGCCCCTTGCCCCTGAAGTTTTTGTGTTGCCATGAAGGACCACAGAATTCTGCTGCTTCTGTCCAATTCCCTTCAGGTCTTCTCCTCTGCTGTCCTTCAAGCCAAGCAGCCTGCTTATTCCCATTTAGAAACCTCCTACCACTCCCCCCATATTTAGAGACCACCCCCCACCATTTTCCAACATCTGTGCCTCAACCAGGGACTTAAAGAGAAACCCAAAACCACAGCAAACCACTCTTCTGTAATTTGCTGAGCTGCCAGCCTAAAAAAGAGACTAAATATTCCCTTTTTGCTGTTGTTTAAATGAACTGTGAAACAAAGCAAAGTTGTGGTTTTGTTTTCCTGAAACAGTTTCGTAAACTAGTTTAATGCAGAAGTAAAGACAATATATTTATAAAACTACATAATTCCAAAAGAAAAAATCCTCAAAGGGAAACTTAGGTTCCATTCACTTTGAATCAGATACACACATACACGAATAAAATGGGGAGAGGGAGGAGGCAGAGCCAGCCCAAGCATAAGAATGGCTAATTGTTGAAAAGCATAACAGAGGAGCCTGAAAACAGAAGCATAAATGTTATCTACATAGTTGGGGCGACAACTCAGTGCATAATTTTTCATAAATATGAAGCTGCTGTCTACCCTCATGGGAAACCTTGCCATCCTTTATGCCCTTGACCTTCTCTCCTGTTCCATTCTGTCACATTCTCCTCAAGAAGTAAAGCTTAAGTCCAACTCACTGTGGACCGTTCATCATATAGAAAGTACTTGTTGGTCATCAACTCTGCCCAACTCTGCTCTGGAAGCCATGAAGGAGCCAAATAAAGTAAAATTTACTCATACAAACAGCAGGTGTTAATGAGTATCTACTATGTCCCGGCTCAGGCTGGGAGCCAGAGATGCAGAGATGAAGAAGCATGTAGATGGAGTCTCCATCCTCCAGGACTCACAGTTTCCTTGGGGAGCACACCTGGCATAGCTAAAAGTCCAAGACTGTGTTAAGTCCTTTAGCAGTACTGACCGAGTGCCTTCTAGTTGCCAAGCCTGCTCTCAATTCCAAGATAGACAGTCTGTGCCCTCAGAGAGTCTCCAGGCCAGGGCAAAGCCAGGCTGGCAGCCCCCGTGAAGGCGGAGGTAAAGGTGCACCTGGGAAGTTAGAGAAGGCAGATCCAGCTTTCTCCAACCTTGGCCTTTCACTCCCATGTTCTGTTCTGGTTCCTTATGCCTTTCATCAGTTCTTCAAACACCCAGGCTACACTCAGGGCCTCTGCCCTGCCATTTCTCTCCCTGGACAACTGTCCCCCAATCCTTATGGGTGTGAACTTTTTCCTTCTCATCTCTCATGTCTTGGCTCAAATGTGTTCATCAGATCATCCCCAGCTACCTATCAAAGGAGAGTCACGTTCGTTATTTTCTGTATATATTACTTGTTGGTTTCTGTCTTCATATTTCCACAATTTTAATGTATTTTATGTATTTGTCTCTTTACTTGGATTTTTATCTGTCTCCTCTCTTGAAGTACATGCTCCACAGTACCATGTACACCTTGACTCCTGTATCTCAGCACCTAATATAGTGCCTGACACATATTTGTTGACTGAATGAATGAATAAGGTGATACAAATCTGAATACCAATACTCATAGTTTCAAACATTGAAACAATGCCCCTGCCAGGTTCTAGATGCATTATAATTATTAACTTATTTAATAATACTTAAGCTAAATCTTGAAAGACAAATACAGGTTGCCAGGTGGAGAAGGTAGGTAAGGGTGTTCCAGGCAGAGAGAACAGCACATTCAAAGGCCTGGGGGTATGAATACACCCAGCACAGTCAGGAGCTGAGAGTAGGTGGGTATAGAAGGATGGCGGAGTAGGGCAGTAAAAGTGTTCAGAGACAAGCTGAACACAGAAGAGGCAATGAGACGTTTTGGGAGGCAAAGGTGTGATTTTGTGCTGAAGGCAAAGTAGAATCACTAGGGGAAAGATTTGGAGAGTCCCTTGTAATTTTACAGCAACAAGTGCTGATGGTTCATCTGCCAGCCCAGAGGCCTTGGTTTTCTTTTTGTGCTTTATAGGAACATTTCTCCACCCTAGGTTCCACTTCCAGGAAAGTTGCACATGGTGACTATTGTGATAGTGAATTTTATGTGTCAACTTGACTGGGCCACAGCGTGCCCAGACATTTGGCCAAGCACTATTCTAGATGTGTCTATGAGGGTGCTTCTGCATAAGATTAACATTTGAATCTGCAGAATGAGTGAAGCAGAGTGTCTTCCCCAACATAGGGGCTGTGGGGGGACTCAACCAATCAGCTGAGTGCCTGAATAGAAAAAAAAGGCAGACTCTCCTTTGAGTGAGGGAGAATTGTTCCTGCCTTCAAACTGAAATGGAAACATTGGCTTTCCTGGTTTTCAGGCCCCCAATTTGGTTTGGAACTACACCATCAGCTCTCCCAAGTCTCCAGCCTGCCAACTTACCCTACAGATATTGGGGCTTGCCATTTATAATCATTTGAGCCAATTCCTTTGAATAAATCTTTTCCTGTGTGTACATCCTGTTGGTTCTGTTTCTCTGGAGAACACTAACTCATTCAGCCATTCCTCAAATCTTAACATTAGAGTCATGGGGCAAAGCGAGAGAGAGACCACTCAAGGGGCTCAGAGGAAGAAGAAAGGAGCAACATGGGAGTGAAGACAACAGTGGAGAAGGCAGAACCAACAGCCAGAGGCCACCTCTGCCTCACCCCTGGGCCACTCATGGGCCTCAAAGCCTGCACTCAGTGGATGAATGCAATCCCAAATGCTTTGGGGCAGGCTCAGCCAAGAATTGCCCAAGAGATTCAAAATGGCTGCCCCTGTCCTGTATCATCAATGAGCTGGCATCTGGCCACTGATAAGAGGGGACTTCTGGCCATTGACCATGGCACCAACAGGAAGTGGCCCCTGACAGCTTTTCAGCAACACCCTGTAGATGTCCATCCTCTACATCCCAAACCCTTCCAAGGACAAAGTTTCCAGCAAGAAGGAGTTTCCAGGCATCCTTCACCATTTTCTGCTGTTCTGTCCCTCACTCTACTGCCTCAAGCATGTGGGACTGTGGGGCTGGCAATGGAGTATCCCAGAAGGCATGGAGATAGAAAGGGTGCTACTTGAAGGGGCAGTTGGAGTCAAAGTCTCTCAGGGTCTGAGGAGGGGCTGCCCCTCTTTTTCATTTGAGACCTAGGATGGCAGACCTTCTGGTATGGATGAAGGATGCTGTTTGTCTTGAGTAGGGCCATTGGAGATAATTACAACAGAACAAGATAACCAGGAGAGGGACCTGGCTAAGATAAGAGGGACTTGGTATAAGAATACTGTGTTTTCAGTCAGCAAACCTATGTTCAAATTCAGTTCAGTTCTGGCACGTGCTCACTAGATCGCTTCAAGCAAGTTAATTTGGTGTAAAATATGTCGAATAGGGCTTATAATACCTACTGTGTTAAAGATGGCCCCCAATTCACTACTCCTCTCGCAATTTATTTCTTCCACTAAAATCTCAGCCAGCCTTTGTGATTTGCTTGACTGACAGAATGTCAAAGAGATGACACTCACTATCAGCCATGGATAGGTCACACGGCATCTCGACCTTCCACCCCTGTCTCTTGAAACTCACTCTCTCATGGCCCCCCTCAGGACCCAGTTGCCATGTGCTGAGAAGCCCAAGCCACATGGGGAGGCCACCTGCAGACATTCTGGGCCATCAACCCCATTGAACTTCCAGTCAACAGTCGGCTACCAGCCCTGCTAAGCAGCCCCACAGCACCTGCCAGGCATGAACATATGCATTAAATTAGGGGAAGTTTGCCATAAAATCATTGGAACACCTCACCTGTAGAGCAAGTGACTGCCATGTGAGATTCATCGTTAAGATTATAGAAAAGCACCTTGTAAACCATAAAGTGCTCCACAAATGTAAAGGGTCATTGTTAATTTCATGAGTTCCTGCACTGCCCTTCCCATCCTGTCCCAAAGGGCAGCTGTGGGCCCTTGTTTCACCCAATGGCAATTTTCTCTTTGCCCAAGCACTCAGATTTTCCAGGTGTGTTTCTTCTTTTTTTTTTTTTTTTTTTTTTTTTTTGACAGACTTTCGCTCTTTTTGTCCAGGCTGGAGTGCAATAGCACGATCTCGGCTCACCGCAACCTCCGCCTCCCAGGTTCAAACAATTCTCTTGCCAGATACAGTTGAGATTGCAGAGAAGTCCCCCAGAAGCCTCTGGGGTTGCTTACCTGAGGTTCCTAACCTATATGCCTGCACTGTCATCCCTACATCTGCTCCCAGCTGACATTTCAAACCCTGAATTTCCCAATACTCAGATGTATCTGGATATAGGGATACAAGCTCCTCTGTCCACCTGTGCCCTCAGAACTGGATGCTCTAAACTGTCCCTGAAGCTAACACTCTCCAGCCAGTCTCCTACCATGGTTATTTACTGTCATGGTGAACCACAGAGTCCTACATTCAAACAGAGGGTCACAATGACAGTAGAGGGGGATATATGGCCATAATTAGCTTACTATGGTTTCTTCTCTGATGACCTTAATAAACCCACTGCAAGAGAATTGTGGGACTAATTCTTCAACACAGTTTGTTCACTGACATAGATCCTTTGGCCTGAACCATCTTCAATAGAGGTCTTTCTCTTTTTCAATACTCCCAATATGACATCAAACATGAGAGAGTGTTAATGACAGATATTTTAAAAATTCACTCAACTTGAAATTTTCTGATCATTTAGAGTAGAAATAAATGAAAAGATCTTTTACATCTAGAATCCAGTCCTTTGGATGTAAAATAAATAATTATTTCTGGATTCCCCATAGATTAGTATTTAAAGTTGGGTCACTCTTGGCACCAGTCCCTCAACTGGTCAGTGCAGACAAAAGACATCACTCCTGCTGCCTCACAAACCTGACGCCATCAACCTCTGCCTCCTCATACCCTGCAGAGGGCGATGGCTATGGCATCATTTGTCCAGAACACTCTGGCTATCTGTGCTCCCGTGTGGCAGCTGAAGCCTGCAAACATTTCCCTGGTCAATTCCCTCACCAGCTGGCTTCCAGTTAACTTCTGCCAATGTCAGGCACTGGCAGGAGACTAGAAACAGGGACGAAGTGAGAAGGCATCTTTTTGTTCCTTCTGGTATCATCAGTGGCTGCAGCAGCAGCAGGCCAGGGGGACCCTCCTGGGTTCTTGGGCAGTAGTGGCAGCAGCTTCATCAGCTCAGTGCTTATGGTCTCTGGCTCTTGCAACAGGATCCCAGGGTCCCCGCAATGTCAGTGAGAGCACAGGCTTCTGGCTTCCCTAAGGTGGCAGCAGCAGCAGCAGCAGCAGGTATACCTCCAGCAGTTCAGGAGTTCAGTAATCCTGAGTTTGAGGTAACATTACGCAAGCATACCTCACGCATATTGCAGATTTGGTTCCAGACCACTGCAATAAAATGAATATCACAATAAAGCAAGTCACATGAAATTTTTTGTTTTACAGTGCTTTTAAAAGTTATGTTTACACTATGCGACAGACTATTAAGTGTGCGGTAGTAGCATTATGTCTAGATACAAGTATATACCCTAACTTAAAAACACTTTATTGCTAAAAAATGCTAACAATCATCTGAGCCATCAGTGAGTCATAATCTTTTTGCTGGTGGAGGGTCTTGCCTCAATGCAGGTGGCCTCTGACTCATCAGGGTGGTAGCTGCTTGAAGGTTAGAGGGGTTGTGGCAATTTTACTAAAGTAAAACTGCAATGAAGTTTGTCTCATCAATTGACTCTTTTTTTTCATGAAAGATTTCTCTGTAGCATGTGATGCTGTTTGATAGCATTTTGCCCACAATAGAACTTCTTTCAAAGTTGGAGTCAATCTTCTCCAACCCTCACTGCTTCCCTAAACAACTTACATAAACAACTAAATTTATTTAATATTTTAAATATCTTGTCACTTTAACAATGTTCATGGCATCTTCACGAGGCATACATTCCATCTCAAGAAATCACTTTCTTTGCTCATCCATAAGAAGCAGCTCCTCATCCATTCAAGCCTGATCATGAGATTGCAGTAATTCAGTCACACCCTCAGGCTGCACTTCCAATTCTAGTTCTCTTGCTATTTCCACAACATCTGCAATTATTTCCTCCACTGAAGTCATGAACCCCACAAAGTCATCCACGAGGGTTGGAATCAAAATATTCCAAACTCCTGTTAATGTTGGTATATTTTAATTCCTCCCGTGAACAGTGAATGTTCTTAATGGTATCGAGAATGGTAAATCCTTTCTGGAAGTTTTCAATTTACCCAGATTCCTCAGAAGAATCACTACCTGTGGCAGCTATAGTCTTGCAAAATTTACTTCTTAAATAATAAGACTTGAAAGTCAAAATTACTTCTTGATTCATGAGCTACAGAATGAGTGTTGTGTTAGCAGGCATGAAAACAACATTCATCACTTTAAACATCTCCATCAGAGCTCTGATAGAGGTACACTGTCTCTGACCAGGTACATTGTCAATAATATTTTGAAAGGAATATTTTTTTCTGTGCAGTAGTTCTCAATAGCAGGCTTAAAATATTCAGTAAACCATGCTGTAAACAGGTGTGCTGTCATCCAGGCTTTGTTGTTCCATTTATAGAGCATAGGCAGGGTAGATTTCTCATAATTCTTAAAGGCCTCAGGATATTTGAAATTTGGTAAATAAGCATTGACTTCTATTTAAAGTCACCAGCTATGTTAGTCCCTAACAAGAGTCAGTCTGTTCTTTGAAGCTTTGAAGCCAGGCAGTGACTTCTCCTCCTTAGCTGTGAAAGTCCTAGATAGCATATTCTTCCAATAGAAGGCTGTTTCATCTACTTTGAAAACTCTGTAATGTAGCCACTGTCATCAATGATCTTAGCTAGATCTTCTGAATAACTTGCTGCAGCTTCTCCGTCAGCACTTGCTGGTTCAACTTGCACTTCTGTTATGAAGACAGATTCTTTCCTTAAACTTCATACACCAACCTCTGCTAGGCCTCCAACTTTTCTTCTGCAGTTTTCTCGCCTGTCTCACTCTTCTAATTTGAAGAGCATTAGGGCCTGGCTCTGGAATAGGGTTTGACTTAAGGAAATGTTGTGGCTAGTTTGATCTTCTAACCAGACTACTAAAATCTCCATTAACAACAATAACGCTATTTCACTTTCTTATCATTCATGTGTTCATTGGAATAGCACTTTGAATTTCCTTCAAGAACTTTTCCTTTGCATTTGCAGCCTGGCAAACTGTTTGTCCCAAGAGGCCCAGTTTTTGACCCTTCTCAGCTTTCAGTGTGCCTTCCTCACTAAGCTTAATCATTTCTAGCTTTTGATTTAAAGTGAAAGATGTACAAATCTTTCTTTCACTTGAACACTTAGAGACTATTGTAGGCTTATTAATTGGCCTAATTTCAATATTGTTGTGTCTCAGGGAATAGAGAGATGGGGAATAGCCAGTCAATGAAGCAGTCAGAATGCACACAACATTTAACAATTAAATTTGCCATCTTATTTGGGCAGGGTTCATGGCACCCCAAAACAAATACAATAGTAATATCAAAGATCTCTGATCACAGATCACCATAACAGATATAATGATAATTTAAAAGTTTGAAATATTGAGGGAATTGCCAAAATGTGACACAGAGACATGAAGGAGAGCATGCTGTTGGAAAAATGCTGCCGACTTGCTGGACACAGGATTGCCACAAACCTTCAATTTGTAAAAAATACAACATCTGCAATGTGTAATGAAGTGAAGCACAATAAAACAGTTTATGTCTATATTCCCTTCAGCTTAAGCGTAGTAGGGACTTCCTGCTTCCTGTGATTGCTAATGCCTGGGTAACTTCACTTTTCTTCCCCCCTTCCCCCACCCCCCACCTTTGACCCTTCTGATACTTTTGTCCAACAACAACAAAATCCCAGCATTGAATTCTCTCTGTTTGATACACCTAGAGTGGTTTTTAGTTTCTTTACTAGACCTTGCTACTATGCAGTAGTCTAAGCACCTACAGAAGACGCTGTTTATTCCCTACTTAATATTCATCCCCTCATCTTTCTTGTAAATGGAATTCCAATTTTGACCAGATCAGGTTTCCAGATAAATACTCACTTTCCCAGTCTCCTTTGCAGCCAGGGGTGACCATGTGGTGGTTTTGGTCAATGAACTATAAGTAGTTTTCTGAGATCTCCAGGAAGGTTTTTGCTTTCCTAATAAGCTGAAACAGACAGGACTAACACCACCTCTTTCACCCTGTTCTCTGCCTTGAACATAGACATGGCATTTGGACCTGCAGTAGCCCTCTTGCATCTGAGTCACCAAACATGAAGACAAAAGGCAATGCTCTAGCAATGATGTAGTGGAAGAATAGAAAGCCTGAGTCCATCGTGGCATTGCTGAGCAGCTAAATCACCACCTTAGCCCTAGGAGTCCTGCTTCAGTCCCATTCTGTAATCGTCCTACATTCTGGAGCTTTTCTTATAAGTTCCACCTCTTTTCAGTAACTGCTGTCTTCATTTGATTACATAGGAACATTGGAAAGTGGTCCCAGCTTCTGCTTAGCTTAGTTTTCACATAGACTTATACTACAGGGGCTTCTTCAAAGAGAGGAAAAGAGGCAGATTCAGAAATGAATAAAGGAGTATTCCCATGAGCAAGGGAGCTGACGAGAGGGTGTGTCTGGGCAGAAATCCGACAGGAGCATCCCACATAGTATTTGACCTCCCTGTTCTCATTTTGAATTGCCCTTTATAAAAAGCTCACCACACAATTCTCATTAGAGCCTCTGAGATAAGATGGAGTAGGTCAGAGGCAGATTATTTGAGTTGTGGCCAATAATACAATATCACAAATCCTTTCCTCTCACTCTACTTTTTTCCTCTTCTTTTTTTTTTTCTTTTTTCTTTTTTTTTAACCTAAATTGGCTTTGGAGCCCTGTTTTTCCAAAGAGGTGAGCTGAGGGTCCCTGCTGACCACTGTTTCTCTTGGCAGCAGATCTAGTTTGATCAGTACCCAGTATTACTGAGTCTCACTCCCTGGGAGACACCCACTGCCTGGCCATGCTTTAATTAAGTGGACATCTTGTTCCTGGAGAGGTTGTGCAGCTGCTGTGTTTTGCTAGTATCTTGAAGCCAAATTAGAAATTTAAAAATCCTTCGCGTGTATTTGCTGAGTTTCTTGACCTCTGGCAGGAATTGACCCCCTTGCCCCTCTTTTGCACCCCCCCAAGCCATTGTTCTTTAGGAAGGGTGGCCAAGGGGTGAGGGCAGCTGCCTTGAACTGGTCACTGGTCACCTGCATATGCCTTGTTAATGAGTGCCCTCTTTGTAAAGAAAAGGAGGGAATGAGGAGAAACCTCATTTCTCTCCTTCGATTTGTTTTTTAATCAAATCAAATTCTTAATTACATTTGGCTAGAATGAAATTATGCCTCTGAAGAGCTTCCAGATGGAACTAGGAAAGTGACTTTAGCTGAACTCCACAGCCATTTTGGTCCATATAAGAATGTTTTCCCCCTGAAGGGGCTGTCAGCCTGGTGCTTTTGCTCTGAGGGACAAAGGGCACCCCTTCACCATCTCTCCCTCCAAATATTGCTTAGAGACGTCTTTCCTGAATGGGTTGGGGAACTTCTAAGTTTAGGGATTCTCTAACAAGTCTGCTAGATAAAGAATCTGGAAGGTGGTCCCGTACAAAGGCATGTGGGATTTTATAGATGCTGACCTGCCCCACAGCAGCTGTGTAATACTAGGCAGTGCATGCCCTCTCTGAGCACCACTTTTCTCAGTAGATTTCTCTTCATAGGATTATTGTGAAGATTAAATCATATGGTTGGCTGGGTGTGGTGACTCATGCCTGTAATCCCAGCACTTTGGGAGGCTGAGGTGGGCAGATTGCTTGAGTCCAGGAGTTCAAGACTAGCCTGGGCAACATGGCAAAACCCAGTCTTTACTAAAAATACAAAAATTAGCTGGGCGTGGTGGTATGCACCTGTGGTCCCAGGTACTCAGAAGGTGGGTGGGAGGATCACTTGAGCCAGGGAGGTTGAGGCTACAGTGAGCCAAGATTGCACAACTATACTCCTGCCCGGGTGATAGAGCAAGACCCTGTCTCGGAAAAAAAAAAAAAACCTATAGTTTGTGCATGATATTTATTTCTTCTTTTCTGATTTTCATCTTTTTTCCTCAGAGAGAAGCTACCCATAACACAATTAAAATAAATTCTAAGAGGCTGCTTCATTTAAAGAATCTTTGGGCCATGCACGATGGCTCATGCCTATAATACCAGTGCTTTGGGAGACCAAGGTGGGAGGTTTATGCCAGGAGTTTGAGACCAGCTTGGGCAACATAGCAAGATCTATACAAAAAATTAAAAAATTAGCCTGGCATGGTGGCACATGCCTGTAGTCCCAGTTACTAGGGAGGCTGAGGTGGGAGGATCCTTTGAACTAAGGAGTTCAAGGCTGCAGTGAGCTATAATTGTGCCACTGCACTCCAACCTGGGTGATAGAACAGGACTCTCTCTCTAACAATGAACAAACAGATGAAAAAGAACCTTTGTTTTATAATCCACTGTTTTCAAGATTTCATAAAATGGTTAGGTAAACAATCTTATTCTAAAGATAAGTAATATTTTCATCTCTATCCTGGCCCCAGAGTCACATGTCCACATGCTATCTTCAGCCTTATGATGGGGTTTACACTGCCTGAATATTCTCTTTCCTCCTGTCTATGAAAGGTCTATTCAACATTATCTCCTAGAAGTTATTTCCATAAAGCAAACACAAGTCCAGCTAAAGGGAGTCTGGCTAACTTGGTAGGATATCCTTTGGAAGCCCAGGAAGGATGCTTAGAAATTCCTTCTTGCTCCATCCTGAGCCCACTGGGAAGGTAGGGAGAGGGAAGGAGTGAAGAGAGCAGATCTGGTCATGTGGGGCAGGGGAAACTCATATTTTAACCATTGGATTGCTGGAATGTGATGAATTAACCACCTAATCCAAATCCGAAGCTGTGAGGCCCAGCCATATGACCAAGTTTACCCAACATTCAATGCGGATCCCAGCAGGCAAGGAAGATAGCATGGCACCTGTTGCAGAAACCTTCAGAGCAGGGCAACAAATGTCTTGGCATCCAAATTGGCCATTCTATTTCCATGGCACATGTCACCATGAGCACATGTAGAATTCCTAGAGAGGACCTGAATTGGAATACACTTCCAGGAGAGCTTCTTTTAGATTTTTATCAGGGGCTTATGCCAAACCACCCTAAGTGGCTCATCTGTCTCTTCCTTAGCCCCGGGGTTACTGCCTAGAGGAGCTGAAGTCAAGGCTGCTCAGGGAAAAGAAGAGATTCTACTCTTTCCCTTTTCCCACTATGTTCATCACTCTCTAGCTCTCAGTTGAACTGAAACATTATGAAACCTTGTGCGTCTTAATAAAACTGTTATGAAAAACTGTTGAGATACGATTGTTTGCCAAGCATAGCTACTTTGGGGTCAGCTATTGATCTTTAGGTTTCATTCAGTGATTCATAAAAAGAGGAAGTATGTATGAGTTTTTTGTTTCGGGTTTTTTGTTTCTGTTTTTGTCTTGGAGACAGAGTCTTTCTCTGTTGCCCACGTTGGAGTGCAGTGGCACAATCGTAGCTCACTGCAGCCTTGAACTTCTGAGCTCAAGGGATCTTCCTGCCTCAGCCTCCCAAGCAGCCCCAAGTATCAAGGAATACAGGTATGAACCACTATGCCCAGCTAACTTTTTTTTCATAGAGTTGGGGTCTCACTATGTTGCCCCAGAAGGTGTTGAACTTCTGGACTCAAGCAATTCTTTTATCTCAGCCTCCCAAAACACTGAAATTCCAGGTGTGAACAACTACAGCCAGCCTGTAATGAGTTCTTGTACTTCAAAAATTCCGGAATGGTTCTCTGAATACTATAGAATGGCTTACTTATCCAATTTCAACCACATTTTTCCTTACCTTTCTCTAATATAGAAGCTAAAGCTAAATACAGATGGTCCCTGAATTTCTGTGGTTGGATGTACAATTTTTTAACTTCATGATGCTGCAAAACTGAAAGGTATTCAGTGGAAACCGTACTTCAAGTACCCATACAACCATTCTGTGTTTTCACTTTCAGTACAATATTCAATAAATTACAGGAGACGTGTTAGATGATATTGCCCAATTGTAGAATGATGTAGGTAATTCTGAACATGTTTAAGGGAGGCTAGGCTAAGCTATGATGTTTGGTGGTTTAAGTCTATTAAGTGCATTTTCAACTCATGGTATTTCCAACACACGATGGGTTTATTGGGGGTGTGAGCCCATCCTAAGTCAAGGAACATTTGTACTCAGGTTTCCTAGCCACATTCCAGCCAGCAATGGCCATATTCTGGTCAGTGGAAGTCACAGGGAAGCACTTCCCTTTCCAAGTAAAAAGATAAAGGGTCTCAAGGAAAAGACTGGCATTCCCCCTTCTTCCTGTCTGGAGCAGTCTTGCAAACAGGAAGCTCGAAGCTGCATGCTAAGAATGACAGGAGAGTATGATCCAAAGCAACTGACAGCATCTCAGAACAGCGGGATCAGTATTGGGCTGTCCACCTCCACACTTCTTGTTATTTGAGGAAAATAAAGTCCAATTCATCATTTAAATATCTTATAGTTGGATCTTCTGTTAATTGTAAAAACAAAACACAAATAAAATCTTCTTCCTAAATTGCACAAGTATGATCACACAGAGACACCTAAGATTCAGCATATTTCTTCACTTATGATCACAAAGAATCACAATTAAAGTGTTATTACATGTTTTGGTGGTGTGGGGAAAGGCACAAAGAGGAAGACTTCAAAATCCCCCACAATTTCTAGAACCGGGGATAGAGCTGCTGATATTGTGTTGCTTGAGTTACAGACTTCCTATTCCTTTGTATTCAGGGATTTTTCAAATTTTGATATTTAGAAGGCTGGATGAGACTCAAGTCTCCTGACACAAAAACATGAATGGTTTCACTTCTCAAACATTTCAGTTGAATGTTTGCCAAAGTTTTTATCTCAGGGAAACTATTTGCTGAGTTTCTAATATTATGTAAAATACCAAAGCACGACTTCCCCCAGGGGATTATATTACTATTTAGTTTTATATTTCTTCTGATGCCTCCAATAAATCATGAACTTCTTCAGAGATGTCAGAGGGCAGTCTGTCTCTTCGACTGCAAATGACAAGCCATGAATAATGCACACAGGTCTTTCACAGAGAGACTCCCAAAACATATAGCCTATTGCCTTTGGTTCTGGCTTGCTATTGCAGAAACTACTTCCATGGAGCTTGGTTTCTGACTTGCTGGATGAGCTCTGGGCTGGTCAACCACTATGAATCCCTGGGGTCAAGCACACCACCACAGAATCTGGGGTATCAAGGGGCAGCTGCAACTTCCAAAAGAATGAAACTAGAATACTCCAGAGAAGGCAGCTAATGTGTCCTAAGCTTCTCAACTAGACTAGAAACTCCTCGAGGGCAGTCTTGGTTCTCTACATTTCCTAAAGTAGTGCCTGGATCTTAATAGTGGCCTTATTAATATTTATCGTATGGAAGGATGAACATGTGGATGAATGGATGTGTGGTAGGTGGGTGGGTGGGTGGAAGGATGGATGGATGGATGGATGGATGGATGGATGGATGGATGGATGGGGTTACATAGAAAAATTGCAGAAATAAGACTACCCATATCTAAGGTCATAAAGAGTAGAGACAATTGTAAATAAAAGCTTGTTTGCTGAAGAGTAGCTAGGGAGAAACCTCATTACAATGGCAAATGGAGAAAATATAAGTATAGCATCACTTTACATAGTGAAAGGACAGCTTAAAGAGCCTACTCATTTGAAGGCAGGGCAGGCATAATACCTTCTCCAATGTTCTTTATCCAACACATATTTTCAACATGCTTTCTCCTCCTCATTTTTTATTGAATTACCAAAGTAACAGTGCATACTTTTTTTTTTTTTTTTTTTGAGACAGAGGTTTCACCATGTTGCCCAGGCTGGTCTTGAACTCTTGGCTTCAAGTTATCCTCCTGCCTCAGCTTCCGAAGTTGCTGGGATTATAGGTGTGAGCCACTGTGCTCAGCTTAGGAACAATGTATACTTACCATCAACACAAATACTTTAGAATCTGGCTTTCCCCTTAGCCAGCCTTTTGAATCTGCTTTTAAATACCTCATTAATGGCCTCCAAGGTGCAATATCTGTCTAAATCATCTTGTTCTCAGATTATATGAAGTTTTAACACTTCTGACCACTTCTTAAATTTGCCATGTTTCTTCTTTCTTGATTTCTACTTGTCTGTATTCTCTTACTCCTTCACGTACCCCATCCATACCCTATTTTTTTTTAGGTCTGCTGCCTTCTCCGGGCCCACTCCTTCCCATTCAATAAGCTTTTGTCACATTCTGCCTTCATCCTCTTCTCTGCTCATGCTACAGTCCTCTGTTGATCTCATTCACATCTCCAACTTCAAGTATCCTTTTGGGGTAGATGGTCGCCATGTGATATCTTTGACCCAAAGTCCAGACTGTATGTCTTCATCCACCCATTAATTTATCAAACATTTATAGTGACATTGCCATGCATGATGTTACTAAAAATTGAGTACCAAGAGGAGACATAAGTAAAACAACAATAATGAAGGCGAACAATTGCCACCCTAGAGGAGTGCCACCGAGGAGACCTCAAGGGAAAGGCCAAGTGGCAGGTGGCCCAGTGGATGCAATGGCAAAGGGCATTCTAAGCCAAGAGAAGAGTAAGGGTATGAAGACTCAAGAGAGCTTATATTGATCACCTAATAACTATCAGTTTCCTGTCAAATGCCAGGCACCCTAATAGGTGTTTTCACAAAATAATATTACCTCACATTTACTCAGTGATTATTAAATACCAGGCACTTTTCTAAATGCTTATCATATAGTATCTTACACAATCTTCATACAACCCCAAAAGATAAACATTATTACCCTCATTTTACAGGTGAAGAAACTAAAACCCATCTGCAAAGTGAGCTCAGTGACTTGGTTAACGCTTGAAGCAGCAAGCAGCAGAGCCAGGGTCTTAGGACTATGTTAGCTCCATGAAGCAGAAATTCTTCCGGTTAACAAGTAGAAGCAGATCTTATTATAAGGTAAGCAAGATGTCTCCTAGAACTCAAGAGTAAGAACTATGAGAAGCTGGAACTAGGGCCTGGAGAACCAGCAGATCAAGGCAGCTACTTTCTTTCTCCTTCCCTCATCAGACTGTGTGTCATCTCTGCTCCTCGCCAACTAACCACCTGTTTCACCCTCCTGCCTCTCTCTGCAGTTGCAGATCGGCCCTCTCCCCTTGCTCATCATGCTCCATCGTATCATCATGGAGGCTCCAGAACGGCTTCTTTGTCTCCCCAGACTATATATTACAAGTCCAAATCCACAAAGAGTGATCACAGTCATGTTTACTAATTCCAAATTATCCTGAGAGAGATTTGAACTCACCAGCTCATATCAGGTAACAACTCGTGATCCCATCAGCTACAGCCAGGAGCAGGTAGAGGTGGACTAGCAAGTACCAAACACAGATGCAGGAGAGGCAATTCTCGGAGAGATGCATGGATTGGGCACACATCCTCAAAACACGTCTTTTTTTTTTTTTTTTTTTTTGAGATGGAGTTTTGCTCTGTCACCCAGGCTGGAGTGCAGTGGCACCATCTTGGCTCGCTGCAACCTCCACCTCCCAGGTTCAAGCAATTCTCCTACCTCAGCCTCCCAGCTGGGATTACAGGTGTCCACCACCACACTCAGCTAATTTTTGTGTTTTTAGTAGAGACAGGGTTTCACCATGTTGGCAAGGCTGGTCTCGAACTTCTAACCTCAAGTCATCTGCCAGCCTCAGCCTCCCAAAGTGCTGGGATTACAGGAGTGAGTCACTACGCCCAGCCAAAACATGTCTTTTATAGTTTACATTCCATCCCAGGTGTTCTGAGTTCAAGTCATATTTTTTTCTCTATGCCACACTACATTATATTAAGCAAAGTATATCTAAAATCAAGCCATGCCCCCTTAAACAAGCCCCTCTTATTTTCCTATTTCGATTACTGACAACATCAGCTCACTCTTTCTGTTTAATATTTCAAAGTTAACTTCCATGTTTTCCTTTCTTTAATACCCTACACCTAACATTCTACCCTAAAATATTCAAAAGTCTTCCAGATTAGTCACTTTTCCAACCCCAAAATCATCTGCTGTTTCAAAATGCGACAGTGACTATCATGACTTGTAAACCAAAGAGCCAGACTAACATTTTACTTAGAAAGCCCGAAAGTAAAGAAAACTAGTGGCAGATGCAGTATGACACAACGAGTAACATTTGTAAGGTGAGTAAAGTGAAAGGATGGCATTGGGTTTGGTCTATTTGGTTAAACCTGAACTGATGAACAACTGAGAAGGAGATAAAAGAAAAGGAACAGTGAGCAAGTGAGATAGTACCTGGGGGTAGAAGACAGCAAGCTAAAGACGTGGGTGACAAATGGCAAGAAACTCACCAAGATTAATGCAGAGCTCCGCAAAACAAATATGACCAACCTGAATTAATGGCTCCAGCAGTGTTCTGGTAAATGTTTAACCACTGGCCTCCCAGAGGGAGAATGGCCTGAATTTATGCCAGTTTCTATGGTGCAAATACTCCCACCATGGCCATTTCAAACTACCATTGTAACCTCACTGAATGAGAAATTGGGAAGAGATGCTTGCAATTGACTTTCATGAGCCAATGAGACCTAGTTCCAGCACACCACTGGGTATCTCTAACCTCCCTGGCTTTCAGCATGGCCTAGAATGGTGGGTGCTTCAGCTCACCCAAATTAGAACCCCTTCGAATAGAGCTCCTCACTTGAGCCAAATGAAGTGATTCCAGGTCTTTCTGTTAGTTAAAAAAAAAAAAAAAAAAAAAAAAAA